>NC_045444.1:1097201-1211038 GCF_002776525.5 Piliocolobus tephrosceles | reverse complement strand
TTATTTTATTTTATTTTATTTTATTTTATTTTATTTTATTTTATTTTATTTTATGTTTTAAATGAGAGTATCGCCTGGGTCAATATGAAAAAATTCAAATACAGATATATACAAAATGAAAGACAAACAGTTCTTTACCCCTTCCCAGCTCATTCCTAGCCCCAGAGGTGACCACAGTTAATAAATATGACTTTTATTTCCCCAGCCTTTTTCTCTACATGTTTCAAATGATCTGTATAAACTTATACACGTGAAAGTTTTCTAGAAAGGTAAATGAGAATATTTTCTGAGACCTAGTTTAGTGTCTTACTTAAAATGTTTCTCATGCCAGGCATATTGCTTTTTAAAAAACTAATTGTATTTTTACAGTCAAGTGGACTTTCTTTGGGGGCTACAGTTCTGTGGATTTTAATACGTGTGTGGATTTGTGTGACCACTGTTCCCACCACAGTCAGGACACAGATCAAGGTGAGTTGCCTGACCCTGGGCGACGCCATGTTTGTAGGTCTCAGCTTCCTCATCTGGGATATTAGCATTATCCACAACACCCTCCTCTATGCATAACACCCTCTTCATTTCTGGGGACTTCTCTGAGCTCAAATACTGCCAACCTGGTGTGAGTCAAACACACCCTGGCTTGAACTCTGCCTCTACCACATACAAGCTGAGAGACACAGGCAGGTATCTGAACCTCCCTGAGCCTCTGAATTTTCTTCTTGGAGATGGACATGGTCCTATGAGCCATGAAGGGCTGCATGGGGATGAGACATACCACATGCAAAGTGCTTAGCATAGCAACAGACTCACAGGAGGGGCTCAACACATGGTGGGCACCGTTGGGAACTGTGATCGGAGAGGCTGGTGCACGGCAAATTCACAGGAAATGGTAACCAAATTGGATCGAATGGAGATAGCTGGAGTTTGTTCTGGAGTTTGAGTCCCAGGGATGCTGAGAGTCTTTAGGGCAGATGCCCTGGCCAGTGTCTTCCAGAGGGCCCTGCACTTGACCAGGAGAGCAAGACTGAGGATGGCAGGAGCCAAGGGACCTACATGCAGATATCTTGGTGTTGTTCCTCCCTGATCACCTCTACACCTTTGTCAGGCAGCATCCCAGGACTCAGCTCTTGAAACATGAGACAGTCAGGACTTTCTGAGCACAGCCAACTGTGTCCTCAGGCTCCGGCCTTCAAGCTGTGGGTCGTCTAGCTTTGGGGGCAGAGTGGCAGAAGGACCAGCCTCTTAAATATTGAATCACCCCTCCCCAGCCCCACTCCTGCCTGATTTGACTAAGGGCCCAAGCTTTAAGTTTGTTTAATAACCTCCTGACACTAAACAAACAACCTTGCAAAAGGAGTAATTTGCAAGGCAGAAAGAAAACAAATAAGTCGCAAGGACACCGCACGGCAGCGGCCAAGCTGATTACATTCTGGGGGCTACCTAAGTCCGATATCACCCAAAAGCATATAGATCTTGGCTCTTCTCCACTCTGGGAAGACTTCAAAAACATAGGCAAGGGAAACTTTGCATTAGGCCTATGGTGATGGTGCGTCATTAGAATTCTGGGGGCATATTAAATGCCATCTAGTTGCTAACACGATGCATCATTTTCTGCTAAATAATTGATCACGGTGCAGAGATTGTGTTTGTGGAGTTTAAAAAAGTGATTAGAGCAGGGAACATTTCTAGGAGGCAAGTTGCATCTGTAACCCAGAGCCCGTTCCGTGCACACCTTCCTGGGGGGCCACAGGGCATTGAAGATTCTCTCCACACTGGAGCTGGGGTGCAGTGCTAGAGCGCTGACACAGCAGGATGAAGCAGGATGAAGGGTGGCAGCTGGTGCTGAGGGTGGCCTGATTCAAGGCTGACAAGGATCTGGCGGTAGCAGAACCCTTGTAATGGCCTATGGGGCTCTAACAGCCTTCTACCCTATGGGGAGCACTGTGGAAGGCAAGTGTTCTGTCCAGGGAGAGAACAAATGTTGTACCCTGCCCACGGTCCCATGCCAAAGTGGCGTCTCCCAGTGCCAAGAAAACAGTCTGGTCCAGAGAAGAGCTTGTCCTGGGACACTCTAATTTTTTGTTTCCTTTTCTGTCCCATTTTCCTTTAAAGGTACTCTCTTTCTTTCCCTCTTCCTATAAGGATGCACTGTCAGATCTAGGATGTGTGTGAAAAGGCATGCATCCTGGTCCTGAGGAACAAG
The DNA here is from genome assembly GCF_002776525.5 of Piliocolobus tephrosceles. NCBI lineage: Eukaryota > Metazoa > Chordata > Mammalia > Primates > Cercopithecidae > Piliocolobus > Piliocolobus tephrosceles. The sequence goes on along the minus strand of NC_045444.1, from coordinate 1,208,838 downwards.
CCGGCAGTTCAGACTCTGTCAAGTTGGAGGAGGGGAGAGCCCAGATGAGGGCTGTGGGTGTGTTAGGAAGGAGGAGTTGGTGAGATTTCAGTGGGTCACTGAAATAGACAGAAAGTGGAAAGTCTGGTACATGATAGTAAGGCACAATAATATTTGTGGAATAAATGACACAGCCCTAAGCAAGGAGGTCAAGCTTATACATGACTGACTTTTGTGCCCTTGAGAATAACTCTAAGACTCAGTTTCCCCATCTGAAAAGAACATGCTTCTCTGTGTGTGTGTGTGTGTGCACTCATGTGATCATTTCTTTCTTTCTTTTTCAGACAGTCTTTCTGTGTCACCCAGGCTGGAGTGCAGTGGCGCAATCTCGGCTCACTGCAACCTCCACGTGTTGGGATAAACTGATTCTCCTGCCCCAGGCGCCTCCCCAGTAGCTGAAATGACAGGCGTCCACCACCACGCCCGGCTAATTTTTTCTGTATTTTTGGCACAGACGGGGTTTCGCCATGTTGACCAGGCTGGTCTCAAACTCCTGATCTCAGGTGATCTGCCCGCCTTGGCCTCCCAAAGTGCTGGGATTATAGGTGTGGGCCACTGTGCCCGGCCCTCATGTGATAATTTCTAAGGGGCCCTCTGACCCTGACATTCTGGGCTTCTACATCAGTTATTCTCATCCCTGACTACATTGGAATCTCCTAAGGACCTTTAAAAATACAGGTGCTGGAGCCCAGCCCCCAGGGCGTCTGATTCAGTGGGTCTGGGCATCTGTCCTCTGCAGGTCTGTCCCAGTGATTCTGATGTGCAGCCAGGGACAGGAGCTCTTTCCTTGGGAGAGGAGTGGGTGGTGTGAAAGTCAGCACAGCTCTGGACCGACTTGCTCTGGCCATGTGGGAAGGCCCCAAACTCTGGAGAAAGAAGGGAAAGATAAGCAGCCACAGAGATAGTTTCCCAGCTGCCTCTGGGAGGATGGAGGGTGCTGGGGACCAGGCACAGGGTGGGCAGGAGGCAGTCTTTGGTGCTTTGTGCACAGAACATGCTTCCTGCACAGAGAGGCAGTGCCCAGGCTGTGGAAACAAACATCTCCCTGCTTGCAGCCTGCATCTTTCTCTCTCTGAATGGCACAGACCACATGCTGAGGCCTTTGCCATGGCCCTGCCAGCAAGGTGTTTGCCTTGGCCCGTTCCCTCCTCTCCCAAGCTGCCCAAGATTGCCCAGCTTATGGGCCCCAAATACCCATTGCTCTGCCTTTGTCCTCAGCACACATGTCCAAGGTGGATTAGGTGACCACGGGTGCCCTCCACAGCAGCTGGAGAGCTCCTTGAGGACCACGACTGGTTCTCTTACCTTTTTGGTGTCATAAAGTGTCAGGTGCTTTTGTGAGTTCATGCAGACTCACATCTCACTGCACTGCCTCCACCCCTGCCTCGTATCTGGCCGAGTCCCTTTCCCACTCTAGACCCGTTTCCTTATCTGAAAATGGAGTGGGCCAGGTCCCTATCGACTCTGATGGTTGCAGGTTCTGAGACAAAGAGGACCACTACTAGTTCCATTGTACAGATGGGATCATTGAGGCTGGGAATGCCTTGACTTGACCGAGGTTGTTCACCCAGTGTCACCCAAATCCTAGTGCATTTGCTAGAAAACCTGCAGTGGGAAACCAAATACAGTCCAAGACCACGGAGGCCTCTCCAAAGCTCCAGGCTAGGCAGAAAACGAGCTTCTGTGAGAAGACAAGCACCTGCTTTGAAAGGAGCCTCTGGCCAGGTGTGGTGGCTCAGACCTGTAATCCCAGCACTTTGGGAGGCTGAGGTGGGTGGGTCACCTGAGGTCAGGAGTTCTAGACCTGCCTGGCTAACATGGTTAAACCTCATCTCTACTGAAAATACAAAAATTAGATGGGCGTAGTGACATGTGTCTGTAATCCTAGCTACTGGGGAGGCTGAGGCAGGAGAATCGCTTGAGTCCGGGAGGCAGAGGTTGCAGTGAGCTGAGATCTTGCCATTGCACTCCAGTCTGGGTGACAGTGAGACTCAGTTTCAAAAAAAAGAAAAAAAAAAAAAAAAAAAAGAAAAGAGCCTCCTCTTGCTCTCTCTGGAAAAAGAAAAAAAGAAAGGAGCGTCCTCTTGCTCTCTCTGGATGAGACCTAACTGACTCATTCAGCTGGATGTTTCCAGGCTCAGTAGGCGGTATAGGTCCAGCCTCTGGGCTGCCTGTTCCCCTGAAGGGCCATGGCTTGGGCCACACCTCCAGTCCTAGCTTGCCTGTTGTAATGTGCTGATGGGCCACCTGCTTAGAGTCTGAGGGAGGTCAGTTTTTAGCTAAAGCTCACAGCAAATTGCCTCAGGAACCCCAGGAAGGCTGTCCTGTGGAGGCGTGTGTCGGCCCTGACCAGCAGGGGGCGCGGTCTGAGACCTGGGTCACAAGGTTGGGATCAGAAGCAGGTGGTAGAGGCTGGGATTGGGGGTGGAGTTAAGGTCAAAGCCCACGCCCAGGGTGCTCACTGTGTGTGCCTCTGACGAATTCCAGCTGCTATCCCAATCTGCCTTCGTAGGTTGGGGTATTTCACAACAACCAAACTCCAGGCCTGCAGAGCTCTGCGGGGTGATTTTGGTAAAATTAACCTCTGAGTCGTTTTGGTTTGAGATGCCGTATTTGGAACTGGGGGAAGGGAGAATGAGACTCCTCTCTTTCCCTCTGCTAAAGCAAACATTATTCTGACACTTGTTAAAATGCAAGAAAGACTATTCGGAACTATTTTGATAAGTGTCAAGACTACTGCAATAGGGGAGAGAGACAGGGCTCAACTCTGAGTACAGCAAGGACAATGCAGATTTCCAGTCCAGCAGCAGTCGGGGACCAGGGGATGGAAAATCGCTAAGAGGAGACATCAAGGGTAGGGGGATTCTCACCAACCCAACTTAGCAAGTGTGGTCAGATATCAAGTGTGGGTGGGGGAATTTGATCAGATATTGAGGGTGGTCAAGTATCGAGGCTGGGGGAGTCTCACCAAATGGACTTAGCAGGATTCTTGCTACAATTGGATGAGGCAGGCCAAATACGGTGCCCAAGGACAAGGCCTCACTGAGAAGAGTGCTCCACGGGTCCTGGCGAGCCTTTGTCACCCCCATTCTGCCCATAAGAGCTGAAATGGTCTAACCGGGTCTCCTATACTCCCTCTCATGCTCATTTTCGTTCCTTCCTCAAAGACAGTGTGGTCCAGCTCAGCACTCCTCCAACCTGAGGACTTGCTAAAACACAGATTCTTGGGCCTTACCCCCAGAGTTCTGAAACAGAAGGCCTGGAAACCATACTTTGAGAGCCACTGGTCTAGCCTTCTCCTCCCTCAGTTCCCAGCCTAGTTGGAGGTGTTTCCTGGGAGAAAGGGCTTCACCTGTGGGTTCACACAGACTTAGAATCCTGGCTCTGCTGCAGTCTGGCTTTGTGGCCCAGGTGAATGTCTTACCTCTCTGAGCCAAGATTTTTTGAGATGCAGGGAAAGCAATGCCAACCTCATGGGCTCCAGGTGCGATCTGAATGGGGCGACAGACATTCGCAAAGGCTCTGGTGCAGCCAGACTCTCCAAAAAGATTCCTTTCCAGGAGGGAAGCCACAGCAAAGGTGAGGAGTACAGAGTCCGTCCAGCCCACCCTCATCCTGTGCAAAGAAGGAGAGCAAGGCCCGGAGGGAGTGAGAGCCCAACCCAGGTCCCATTGGCTGGCAGAGCTGGGGCCAGGCTGGGCACTTGGAAGCGATGCCCTTCCTGCCTCCAGCCAGGAGGCTGGCAGCCATGACCCACAGCTCCGTAGTGACAGCAAAGCTTCTCAGCGCCTGAACAAGCATCAGTGTTAAAAGCAGCCCTTCTCTGCCGGACCCCCAGTACGCGTGAAGGCTGTCACTCACCAAGGCTGCTGAACCACAGAGTCACCACCTCACTGAGAGGCCGCCTCCTCCCTCCTCCCACAGACAACCTCCTGCCTTTACCGGTTTAGCTGGGGCTGGGGGGCAGGTGAGATGTGGGTACTGAGCACACTCCCAGCTCCCACAGGTGCACACGGCTGGGCAGAGACATGCAACCAGGTGTCTGCCAGCTCCTGCCTCTGCTCACGCGCCTTGACCAGCTCCCTCTTACCTACCGCCGATTTTCTACATGTGCTAGATAGGAGCTTTCCTCTCTGCTTCTCCATCCTCCCTGTGGAGGATCCTCAGTGGGGACATGCTGGCCCACAGAGATCACCCCAGGGCACCTCAGGACAGGGCCATCAGACACTCCTCCATCTTTATTTTCCACAACCCCCCACCTGGCCCTGGCCTCAAGTTGAGCTCTGGTCCCTTAAAGGGGAAAGTCATTCCACGTCTCCTGACCTCCATTTGCTCATCTGTGAAATGGATGCCCACAGAAGGCTCTCATATCCTCAGAAATCCTGCCCCGAAGCTGCCCACATGAACATAGACTTGGCTTGGAGCAGAGGACCTTGCTCAGAGAGAAATGAAGTGGCTTATGAAAGGCCATTTTTGTATCCATGGGCTCCTTCCCAGCTTGGCTCCCTTCCAATAGAAGTTGGAATTACCTGGAAAACAGTTCCACCTGGGCTGGATTGTGGGCTTTGCTCACACCCCTCTTGGCTCCCCCACCCTGGTGAGCCTCTGCTTACATTGCAGTCTCCTCCGAGGTGTCTTCTGTTCCTGCCACCCCTGTCCTTCCCACGTGCTCCATCAGAGTCCCTGCATCAACTGTCATCTGTGTACTGGGCTTTCTCTGCTACTCCGGGACCCCTGAGAGCAGGGCTTGTGGCTCAGTCTCTGCTCCCCAGAGCCAAGCACTGTCATTGGTGGGGGCAGAGCAAGCACCCAGTACACAGGCAGCATTAGTGGCCTGGAGCCACTGGAGAAGATTTCCTCCACCTTTTCTCCTGTGTTCTCTGACGTCTGATGTCTGTGCGCCCGGGGCTTCCCAGCTCCAAGAGGAACTCAGCGGGTGTGCAGACGACACACACCCCGTGCAGCAGGAACTCTGTGCTGGGGTTCTCCAGCAGTTCCCCTCTTCAGCATTTACTAAAGCATCTACAGGTTGGGGGCCCACAGACCCAAAGATCTAACTTTCGGATGCAGGGATTCCTGTTTGAGAAGCGAGCCAAGGTTAAGAGAGGACCTCTAACTCCTCCCACAAATGTCCATCACCCACCCATTCATTATTCTTCCCCCCTCCAGCCCAGGGACATCTCCCTCCATGCACTGGCCACGCATACACATAGACAATGAGGATTATTGAGCCCGTGGGTACATGCAGGGGCTTTGGAGAAATGGTGTCCTCCACTGGTCCCCTTTGGGAAGGAAGCCTCAGGGCCCTGGGTCATGCCTCTGCCAGTCGCTGCCATCTCTATTCCAGGCATGTGGGGCTCCTCCAGCTCTTCCAATCCTCCAAAGACCCTCCAGTGTTTTTAGCTCAAAGGAACCCTTTGATGTCCTAAATGACAAAGCCAGGCATCACGGTGGCTTCGGAGGCTGCTGCATGGAGACGATAGCTCCCTGAAGACACCCCGGGCGGGGCAGCTGCCCGCCTGCCAGCACTTCTGGCTGTCTGAAATGCTTCCTTTCAGCTCCACGTGGGTGTCTTTGTTGTCAGAGCCGCTGATGCCTGGCTTTCTTGGGGAAGTGCGGAGCCCTGGGCCAGCCCAGCCCAGCTGTGTATGTGAGGCAAGGACAGGATTTGGGTCTTCCCCAGGAAGTGAGCACCGTCTTTTGCTCAAGGCTGCCCCAAGAGGTCCCTGTCACAGGGTCCGAGCCCTCTATCCCCCCCAGGCTGCTCAGCCCTCTGATCTCTGGACACCAGGGTGTGTGTGTGGGGGTAATTTTTGCCCCCGAGGCCTTTGCACGTCCTAGTTCTAATACCAGCTCTGCCATTCTGTAGCTGGGAATGGGTGTCTCTGGGCATGTCTCAGTCTTGTCTGTAAAATGGGGATGATGATGTAAAAATACCAACTCCACAGGGCTATTGTGCAGTTTGGGTGGAAAAACATGAACCTCTTGCAGAGCCCCTGGCACCAGCAAAATCTTAATAAATAGCAGCTCTCATCCTTTCTTTTTCTTCTTGTTCATAACCTAGTTGTGCTCCATCTTGGCTACTCACCCCAGACTCCAGCCCAGGCTAATGACAGAGGAGCTCTGAAGGTGGAGTTTGCTTCTGTGCTTTTAAAAATCTCCCCCAGATGATCCTAAGATGCAGCCAAGGCACAGAACTCCAGATCTAACCAGATCTAACCTGTGTTGTGCCATGTGATAGCTACTAGCCCCACGTGACTATTGACATTTAAATTCATTGAAATGACATAAAATTAGAAGTTCATTTTCTCAGACCACACTAACCACTTTTTGAGTGCTTATCAGCTGCAGGTGGCTAGTCCTACTGTATTGGACATTTCCATCCTGGCAGGATGTTCTTTTGGAGAGTGCTGTAAGACCAGAGCTGGCCAATGGCAATAGAATGCAAGCCATACATGCAACTAGAATTTCTCTAATAGCTACATTTAGTAAGTAAAAGGAAACAGGTGAAATTAATTTAATATATCTTATTTAATCCTCTATAGCCAAAGGAGTGTCATTTCAGAATGAAATCAATATGAAGAAAATTAAGTAGTATGTGTGTGTGTGTGTGTGTGTGTGTGTGTGTGTTTGTTGGTGTTTTTTTTTTTTTTTTTTTCCTTTGTGAGGGAGTTTCACTCTTGTTGCCCGGGCTGGAGTGCAATGGCATGATCTCGGCTCACTGCAACCTCCACCTCCCGAGTTCAAGCAATTCTCCTGTCTCAGCCTGAGTGGCTGGGATTACAGGCGCATGCCACCACACCCAGCTAATTTTTGTATTTTTAGTAGAGACTGGGTTTCACCATGTTGGTCAGGCTGGTCTTGAATCCCTGACCTCATGATCAGCCCGCCTCGGCCTCCCAAAGTGCTGGGATTACAGGTGTGAGCCACCACAGCCAGTCTAATTAGTGCTTTTGCATCTATATTTGTACTTGGACTTCAAAGTCCAGTGGGACTGGCATCTTCCCCATGTTGAACACATGTGCCCTGCACAACGTGGGCGCTCAGCAGAAAGCCAGCAAGGCGTGAAGCTATTTCAAATCAACATCCTTCTCTTGACAGAATAACATGGCCGTGCCTACATTAGTGCTTTAGGATGGATGAAGTACTGTGATTGGTGTGTCTTCTGATACCCTCTAGAGCCTTCCGATCAAGTATTCTAATCCTCAGGCTGGCCTAGACCACACGGCTTATAGGGTATGCAGGCAGCGCCAAGCCGAGCTTCTCTCTGATGCTACTGTTGTATTCCCCGGTTAGTGAGTGTCCAGCCCTGGGCAATGCCATGTGTGTTGGCCTAGTAGACTGAGTGTCCCTGGGGGACAGAAAGCCTGTTCCCTATTTCTGTTTTGTCTATCCTGTTTCTGATACTCCCTCTATCAGCTCACCTGTCCATGGGGAAAGCATGGCCTGAGTAACTTGATGGTGCGGGAAGATCTCTCCGGAGACCTGGAAATTGTGAGGCCGGAGGTTCCCACCATCATCCCATCCCTACTGCCAAGACATCTATGCCACCATTGCCCCAAATAAATATAGTGTCACCAGGGAAGGTTTATGCTGCCACCTACCATCTGGCATGAGTGCCTTGATATATATTGATTTAGTCATATTTGTTCATAGAAAGCATGGCCGGGAGGGAATGGGTCAGATAGTGGCTCAATTATGATAAGTGAAGGTAGGGCATGAAGCTCCATTTAAGTGAGGAAAGGAGAGCGTGGTAGGGAAGGGCGAGGACACCAGGGATTGTGGGGGGCCGTGAGGACCCCAGAGGTGGGCCACAGAAAGGACCTCTGAGAGAGAGAGAATGGAGAGGGCAGAAAGCCATGTCCACCTGAAGGTGGGCCTCGCCTCAGCCTCCATGCACTGTGGGGCCCTGGTGCATGGTGCCAGCTAGTGAGAGGGGAATGCATATATGTGACAGCTGAGGCTCCAGAAGACATGCAAAGTGGGGTCCTGCTCACTTCAGATTGTGGTCTCTTAGGATTTCAGCTTCTGTTAGAAGCCCAGCAGACAGGGCAGCATTAGGAGTTCAGCTTCTGGCCTTGGTGGCTGGCAGGCAGGCAGGCTAGGCAGGGGGCATCAACTCTTGCCTGGCTGCTGTGAGTGGTGAGACCATTCTCTGAAGTATACAGCTGGCACCACATAGGAGCAGTTCTCCAATACCCTCACACCTTCCCTAGTCTTTCTGCTGACCTGCTCTGACAACCACTTTCCCCAACCTGTTCCTGATCTCCTAGCCTCTGTGGAATGTATTTCCAATTTCGCTCCTCTCCCAGAGGCCCACACCAGACCTCCTTTATGATTTACACTCAGTGCCCCCGTCCCTGCCCATAGCTCTAAGTTGCCACCCTCCCCAGCTCAGGATAGACCTTGGTGCAACCCTCATGGCTGCCAGTCCCTCTAGCTTGTCTCGAAGTCCTCAATGAATGAGAACACCTGACTCCAGGTCTCCTCTCTAATGGCTTTAGCCAGAGTGACACAGGCAGGGGAAGTGATCTATTGCAGGCATCTGACAGCTTTTCAGATCCAGAGACTGCCAGCCCTAGCCCAGCTGTTCTTTCTCATTCATCCGACAAATTCGCGCTGAGCACCAAATCTGGACCCCGTCCTATCTCATGGCCTTGGGTCTGACTTGCTGCACCTGCACGGATTCGTTTTGGATAATGGGCAGATGAATTAAGATCATCCAAATGGTTTTCTCTTGCACCGAAATGTCCAAATGCCAGGCAGCTCTGTTCATGGACTCAGCGTTTAATGATCCCTCCCGAAAATCATAATCCATCAATCTCTCCTTTCAAGACCATCAATCAATGTTGCAGAATCCACAGCCACGTTCTCATTCCAGGAGTTTTCAATCACTTCCCTTTTCCTTCGTGCTTGCAGAACAGTGCACTGACACTAGGAAATTGTGTTTTGACATGAAATCATTATGTGTTTTAAAACCTCTCCTTCAATGTTGGTCTTTTCCTGCCTTCTGCTCTCCCCTGACACATTTCCTGCTATGAACCGCATTGCAAGCTCCGTTTCTTTGTTAAACTCTCAGGTACAGGTGAGGGATGCATGGTCTGAAAGGAAGAAACAGGAAAAATAGCCTACCCATTTCATCCCGGCACTATTGGACTATAATTAATTTGTCTCCTCCAATCAAAGCCCTGCTAGTATGTTTCCTTCAGGGATGTTTAAGGGATTGGTGAGGGTGGGTGGGGCTGGACTGGGGCATGAAGTTCCTGTACAGTGAAGTTGCATGATAATTAGGTGTGTTTAATGTGCAAAGTTAACTATATGCCTCCAGCAATCAGTGAACCAATCAATCAATAAGTACAAAGGGAGACTGGCTATATACAGCATGGCGATTCTGCCCATGGGGACCCCTCCTCACACCAGCCCAAAGTGAGGGTGAGTTGGGAGGTGTGTGCTGGCTGCTCCTTAGGTCCTGGCTCCTGCACGCCTCTGCAGCGTTAGCATCTCCCTTTGCTGAGGCAGATTCTAGGGTTCAGAAACTCATATTCTTTGAACAATAAGCCCCTAAACACATGCTAATTACTGATACGGCACTCAGCCAAAGACGAGTGCTGAAAGAAAAATGGACAGATCAGGCTTCCAGGAAAGTGCTGTGTGTCTGTCTGTGTCTTTCCCACGGTATTTATTTTCATGGGAAATCTTGGTTCTAAACAATTCTCAATAGCCTTGCTGACTTTAGATCTTAAGTCCCCTAGAATGTGCCTGGGTTGCATTTGGGAGACTCAGTGTGGCATCATCATGTCCAGCCTGTGGCAGACAAGCTTTACGTGGCCTCTAACGAGCAGCGTCTTCTAGAGCAAGTTGCTTGACTTTTCTGAGCCTCAGTTTTCTCATCTGGAAATGGGGGCCATTAACACCAACCCTACAGAGTTTGACATGAGTGTTGAAGATAAAATACGCTTCTGTGGGATCTAGCAGGTGTGCAGCAAATGATGGGTTTTGTTAGCATTATGGAGAAATGACTTCTTGCCGAGGAATGCTCAGCTGCCAATGTCATCGGAGGTGCTTCATTTAAAAAAGAATAGAGGCTGTTAAGTTAGTTTTGCTGAACAACAATAACTTATACTGTAAATAATTGATGCTATGAGCAGACTCCCAGTGTTCACACCCAGGTAAGGTTTAGGAATGACGGCTCCACATTCTAAATGGCCTCATTTTTCCCTTGTTGAATAAATGGAGTCTGCTGGCGGTCAGAATGAAAGTCACCCAAGTATGACTTCCAAAGAAAGTGCCACTGGGGAAAGGTGGCAGGCTTGCTCCCTTGCTGTTGGGGCTGGGGAGGCACCCCTGCTGCCCCTGTGTGAAGCAGGCGTAATTTGCACGCAGCACCCAAAGGCTCCCCTTTCAGAGGCCCTCCCTCTCTTTTTGGCAAGCACCACTCCAGGCAGCTTCAGGCTGCTTCTCAGTTGTACTACGTTTTACTAAGAAGTTCTGCTCTAGTCTGCCCTCCGTTGGAAGTGTCCTCGTTTAAAACCCACTTGACCTTGATCTTGGCTAGGGTGCCCCACCCCATCAACCATTTCAGGAGTATTTAGGAGTGCATTATGTGGAACAGAAGCCGTCTTCCTGTGAGCTACGCCACCCTCATTTTGTAGCCAAGGAAGGTGAGGCTCACGATTAGGAAGTAAATCTCCAAGGCCTCGCAACCACTTTTACCCTGACTCATCCACACAGCGGAGACATGGCTGGGACCTCAGGCAGGTGAGGATCTAGGACTCAGAAACTGGCTATGGGACTAGTGAAGGTAGAAGAAACAAAATTCACATATCTGTGTTTCAAGCGGAGAACATGGACTGACTTCTCCATCTTGGGTGCTGATTTTGCGGGGAGGGTCTTATCTAGGGGAGGGGGCGGGACAGCAGCAGGGGCCATGGTGGGTTGGCAAGTGAAGCTGGTTGGGAGGCCTGTCCATGATCTGGATGCTCAGAAGCACAGGGGCTGGGGATGGGGCTGGCCCCAGGGCAGAAGCTGGCTGTAGCAAAGGAGAGTTTTAGGGCTTCCCCAAGGGATGGGATAAGCCTTTCTCCTTATTGAACGCCTAAGACATGCCAGGCACTGGTCTAAGGATTTTTCATGTGTTAACTCCACAGGCAGCACAATAGCCCTCAGAGGCAGGTGCTGATATTTACAGATGAGTGAACAAGGTCTCCTGGGGGTGCAGTCGCTTGTCCAAGATCACACACCTAGCAAAGGGAGCGTCAGGCCTCCAAAGAGGACCTGGGGGTCTTGATGCCTGGCTCCAGGCCACCAGGAGAGGGAGGATGAAGAAACTGAGGCAGAAGCTGCACTGGGAGACAAGGCCGAGATGGGGAGGGGTGGGGTAGGGAGTGAGTGCCAGCAGGAGCTGGCCAAAGCCCAGCATGGCCCAGCCGACCAGGTGAGGGCCCTGCCTCATGCAGGAAGAGGGAGGACCTTGGCCAGGTGAGCTAGAGGGCAGATCCCAATCCCAGGCTTGCTTCGTGAGGCTGCAGCTGAGGCTCTGCACCCAGGAGACAGGCTTGCATTCACCCAGAGGATCAGGCCTATAGTGGGGGTCAATTTCAGCAGTGGGCTCTGGGTAGAGGCATCCTTTCCCTGTGGGGCCCCATGAATTACATGGCCAGGTGACCCTCCCACTGGCTGACATGAAAGACCAGCCTGCAGGTGCCAGAGGCAGGCCCCTGACACTGTTACAGGAGTTTGTCTGCCCCAGCATTTTAGTCAAACCACCAGTAGGGCCACCTGCTTTCTAGTTCAATGAGGCCCCCTGGGAAGGAACTTTAAAAAGATTTCAAATCATAACAATGCTCTCCTCTGCTTAAGTCGACAAATGTTTTCCTCTCCTCCATCACAGCAAGGGCACATACAGAGAAGGATAACATTGAGAAAATCGGGTTCTGGCTGTCAGAGCAAACAGGGGCAGTTAACCCTTACTTAGTCAGTTTCTTTCTGCCAGAAGAAGCATCTTTGATAAGTGTGCCCAGGAACAGTTTGCGTTTTCTCCCCTCTAGTGATACCAGGCTCACCAGCACAAGGGTCTGTTTATTTTTCTCTCCAATGTGTCCGTTGTATCCCCCCTTTCCTTTTAAGCTTCAGGCATAACCTTGGCTGCACCCTCATCCTTCCTGCTGGATTTCTGCAGTGACCTCATAACCGGGCTCACCTCTCCAGCCTACACTTTCACCCTGTAGTCCTCCTTCTCCCAGAGTGACCTTCCCGAAGCTCACTGGAAGACTGTAGTTTGCCTCGGCTGGGCACCATTCCACCTCTTCTGATGTCAGCACCAGGAGCTTCCTCAGGAACTTCATCTCTCCATTTCGGTGAACTGTGCCCTAGGTCCATCTTATCCTAGCAACTCATTCCTCTTGCCGTGGGTGCTGGACTCAAGGGGTGGGCTGGTCAGAGCTTTCCCTTGGAATTGTGGCCTTGGGAAGGAGAAAGGCGTGGCAAAAGCATCTGCTCTTCTGGACAGCTCTGGCAGTGTCCCGGCCACCTGTTCCAATGCCATGGTGCTGAGTGACCAACAGCTACAGGTGCTTGTGCCCTAGAACAGTCTTGTGGTATGGATGGATGTTTGCACTGCTCCCTCTGTTCTTGGCTTAGCAGCATCTAAGTTCCATTCTGAAACCCTGGGAGCTGCCTAATGCATGTTATCGAACTTTTTAATGCTTGACCCAGCTAAAAGAGATTCTTTTAACTGCAATCTAGAATCCCTACCAACACTGAAGGCAGTACAGAGAAACCCCACAGTGGCAGGTCACAAGCTTTAAGATGCAGTTGTGTTTGACACCAGATGCACCACCATCTTTCTCAGCTACGTAAGCCAACAAGTTCCCTCACTTCCTCATGTGATAGAAGGAGACGTGTTTCTGAAACTTGCAACCTATCGAGTCCCAGATAATGTGAGTGTTTTTGGCATCTCCAGTGACTCTCATGGTAGGCTGCTCACTGCCCCCAAACCTCCCATTTCATTTTCACTACTTTCTTCGCTCACACAGCGCCCTGTTGGAAGATGTTCATTCCTTGCTCTTCAGGATGCAGGGTTTCTGTTCATAGAAACCCTACAGTTAACACATAAAAGTTTATTCATTTATTCCCTTCTCAACATTGAAGACCCATGTTTATTATTCAGGGCAATATTCTGGATGAGAGAGTACAGCAAAGTAGAAGTGAAGTCATGGAAAATTCTTTCCCTACACATCAGACACCTTTGTAATAAGTGCCTTATGCAAACCTTCTGATTTAATTCTCATAACTCATAAGGAAGGAGTATTAGTATTGTCATTGTGTGGCCATGGAAACTGAGGTTTTGGGAAGTTAAGTGACCTTCCCGAAATCACAGAGGTTTGGAGTGGTAGAAGCAGCTCCTTCCTGTGTTCCTCCACGAGGCATGGTTCTTACTCTCAAAGGGGCAGGTTCACTACTGGGACCTGGAAAACACTCCTAGATGGGAACATGGCTACTGTATAGAACTTAGCAAACATCACTGGGTGTCTACTATGTATGAATTGTGGGGTGTTTCTGCAAAAGCAAAGGAATTAAAATGAGATGTAGTCCCTGACCTTAAAGGGCACAGTGTAGAAGCGAAGAAGAGCAGGCATTCAGAGATCTGTAGCTCAGGTTGCAGAGAATGAACAGGAGAAAGACAGTGACTTTGAACTGGGAGCTCTGGGACTGAGTCTTGAAGGTCACTCTGTCAGGTAAGTGGTGAACACAATCCAAGTTACAGAGCTCAGATGGAGAAGCACAACCGTGGGCTGGAAGATCAGGGAAGACAGACCTTCCCTGAGTCTGCAGGCAAGGGAAGGGGCGCGATAATTGTACATCGCTCCATCTCATCTCTGGCGTAAAAACTTCTTGATAAACATTTTTGTACAAAAACTCAGCAGCATTTAGTGAATTCTGTCCATGCATCAAATGCTGTGCCCAGTGTTTTATTCCAAGCCAAAATTTTTTTTCTCTGTAAAATGAGGGTGCTCATAAGAGCTAGATTTTTCATGGAGGATTAATATTGTTTGCAAATCATTTGGCATCTAAGCAGTGCTCACTGGGTTGGTGGGTGTAGATGCTATGGCTGATCATTATAATGACCCCATACAGAAAGAAGAAAGGCATTTTTTTTTTTTTTGACCAAGTCTTGCTCTGTCACCCAGGCTGGAGTGCAGTGGCATGATCTCTGCTCACTGCAACTTGCGCCTCCTGGATTCAAGCAATTCTCCTACCTCGGCCTCCTGAGTAGCTGGGATTACAGGCATGAGCCACTGTGCCCAGCTAATGTTTTCTGTATTTTTTAGTAGAGATAGGATTTCGCCATGTTGGCCAGGCTGATCTCGAACCCCTGACCTCTGGTGATCTGCTGGCCTCGGCCTCCCAAAGTGCTGGGATTACAGGCATGAGCCACTGCACCAGGCCAAAAAGGCATTTTTAACTATAAATGAGAAAGACTGAGGCTCAGGGGGATTATGAGACTTACTGGGGGTCCCTGGGCTTCTTGCAAACAGAAGAGGGCTCTCAGGCCAGAACCGTTCACTCCTCTTCCTGAACGGGGCTCTCTGGCCCGGTAGTCAGTCTCTGAGGATGGAAGAGTGTCTGGTGACTGGGAATATATCTTGTTGGCCCTTTCCCGGAGAAGGTTCTCAGCCCAGCAGCCTGGCAGTCTGGATGTGGGCCTGGCTGCCTGTGACTTTGTAGAGGTCACTCCTCCAGGAACTCAACCCTTGAGTCTAATGTCTGAGGCCAGTGCTCTTGGGGTACAGATGTGGGTGGCAGAGGCCCTGGTGTGGGTGATGGGGAGCATCTGGGAGACAGCGGTCCATCGTCCCTCTCCTGGACTTGTGTCTGGCTCCCATGAACAGAACAGCACAGGACAGTTTCCACCTTCGGGTCCTATGAGAGGAGGGGTGACAGTTGCCCAAGTGTGGGCAGCATTCTTCTCAACTCAGAAGGGTCATTTTGACTGGGGCACACATCATGTCACCCTAGAGGACAGGAAGCAAAAGCAGCAATAAAAGTGGCACCAGCAGCAGTGGCTACAGGACAGAGCAGGACAGAGGTTTTTGTTTTTGTTTTGTTTTTGCCTTTTTTGTGTGCTTCTCCAAAGGAAGCCAGACCTGGAGGGGAGACAAATGCCGGACACACAGGGCAGCTAAGAGAACTTGTGGGGACAAACTTGAGAACCTTCTGAGGACTTCCAGAAATAATCAGGGAGACTTGAGGGCTAGGTCAGGGGTCTTGAATGAGTGGGTAAAAGCATTTCAAGAGAAACCTCATTACAAAGGCTATGCCTAGCATGGGCTGGGCACACAGTGGGTTCTCAACCATACTTTCTCGTTAATGCATTCATTAAGGCTCCTCTCATTAGTGGGGATGTACACGCTGACTTGTTCTCTACATCCCAATCAAATGGAAACCTGAGTGGAATGACAATGCAGGCTTCTGAGGAAGCGATGCAGTCGCTGTGCCTCCGAGCCTCCTTGGGGAGCTGGTCTGCCAGCTTTCCTAGCTACCTGGGGCAGAAGTTATTCTTGCTGCTCAGAGCTGGGCTGCTGCTGGCTTTCTTTGCACTGGAAAAGCTCAGCTCCACGTGCTTGCCTAGCCCTCTAACTTCCAGCAAGAATGTTGGGGACCCAAAGGGGAGACCAAGGTGTCTGCAGGGGCCAAGGGCTCTTCTGAGTGAATCTCTTGTTTAATCTCCCAGAACAGAAACTTAGAGCAGATTCTATTCCAGCCCCTCAACATACATGGTCCTCAAATGGACTGAGGGCAGAGGAGCACAGCAGTGCAAAAGGGGCAATGAGGAGCAGTGGGTGGTGATGGGGAAGGAGGCCCTCTCTCCTCCTTGAGCAGGGCGGCCATTCCATTCACTCAATTCCAGTACATTTGATTCTGAGCCACAAGTGGCTTGTTCCTCTCCAAAGAAGCATTTGAATTTTAAAAGAGGACCCCGGAGAGGAAACACTTAACCCAAAGGAATGAATATTTAATGCTGGCATTTCAGGTTCTGGCGGGGAGAGGTCTTGGGGGGCCTTTCCCGATGTTCCACAGAGTACACCCCCAGCCGCCTACCTCCTCTGCTCAGGATGAGGCCAGCCTGGCAGCAGCTGCTGGGGGAGAATGCAGTTCTGGGCTGGGCTCAGCTTTCTGCTGACTCTGTGTGTCCCAAGCAGGCTGTGGGGGTGCTTGCTGGGCCCCAGCTGGCTTCTGTGTTAGGACTCTCGCAGGGGCGGCCCAAGAGACAAATCGAACCCTAGTTTTCTTTTCTTTTTTATAAAAATTGGGCCTGCAAGCCCTTTCAGGTGGGGGCCATGCTCTCCTGCTCAGCACGCACCCCCCTTTACTTTCTCTTGTCTTATACACCTCCTGCTTTGTGCATGTACTTTACCCGCTGGCCCTAGGAGTGTTTGAGTCGGAGACCCCTGCTTTCACAAGGTTGTCATGGGGACCAGGGGCAGATGGGAAAGGTCTGGGGGCTGTGTGCTGTGCATAGATGCAGAAATGAATGTGGTGACCGTTCCACTCTATTTTCTGTCTGTCAACCCCAAAGCTGGGCTGGGAACCTGACATAGGCAGCCTCATGTAATTTGCCCACAGCAAGGAGGACATCACCATGTAGAAGGGATGAGGACAGAGGCTCAGAGCAGTTAGATGACTTGTTAAGTAATTGGCTGGTAGGGGCAGAGTCAGGGTCTGAATGGGACCCTAATGCCCACAGTCTTTCTTCTTCACATGTGGCCTCAGCACCTCTCCTGAGATGACGACTTGAGCCTTACTATGAGTCATCTTATAGTGGGGGCTTCCGGGGTGATGTGGCTGTTTGGGGAGTACCCTCAGATGGGTGGCATGGTCAGATATGAGCTCCTCACGTGAGGGAGGAGAAGACAAGGCCTCAGTTTTTCTTCATCTTTAGTAGGGAATTCTGAATCCAGGGATTGGTGCTCCAAGGGCTTCTATGAAGTGGGGCTGCCTTTCAGTGTGCTTTTGGCCCCTTTCTGGATGGAGGTGTAGAATACATCAATTTCCTCTTCAAAGTTTAGCCCTTTAACGCTCTTTAAAATTCAAGAGGGAGAAAACTGTGAAGTACAATGAGTTCTGAAAGAACCAATATGTCAATATGTTCAGCTTCCCTGTTCTTTGTTCTCCATTTTAAAGTTTAACTTCCTCATTCTTTACATCTCCTTGCCCCTAGTTTCAGTAAACAACCCCCTCCTAGCCTCTATCACCTGCCCTGACCTTAGTTATCCTTGGTCACCTGCTCTGTTCTTAGTCATCCTGAGTCACTTGTTCTGTAACCGTCCTTCCTGCCAAACTACTCACCCTGCCACTCTGGCTCCTATTCCTACTTTCTTTAAAATAGCCAATCAGAATTAACTTAGACTGTGCAGTCCACCCCTAGCCAATAGGGGAAAGAGACAATAGTAGGGACTAGCTGCGTTAGGATAAGAACCCCTTCCCTTCCCTTGTCTGGTGTGCTCTCGCCACTGCTCCGTCCACAAGATGCACCCTTCTATAGAAGTAAATTGCCTTGTTGAGAACACTTTCACCTGAGTGCTATTTTCACTTGGAGGCACTGAAAATTTACTTCCAACAGAGAGCTTAGAAGACAAATTTGGGATTATTTGTGCCTGTTGCTGTCTACTGGGGTGGCAGGACCCCTTTACAAATGCCTGGCTGGTTCAAACATTGCAGCAGTTAGGACTCCCTGCTTGCAGGACCACCTGCTTGGGTATAGGCCCCACAGCTTAGGAAGTTGTCAACAGCTGGTGGCAATGGCAGTCAGAGGGCTGTGTCCTTTGAGCCTGTTCCTTCTCTCTTCCTGGCCTTGTCCTCCTGCCCCTCCCTTAGGATTCTGGCTCTATCCCTAAGCCCACTCCCCCTGCCTCAGGCCTTGATGTCCACAAATCTATCTACTTCATAAACGGTCTCATCAGACAAAGCCCATGGCCAGCCCGGGCTGGCAGAACCATTGCAGGCTTTTCAGTGAGACCCACGTGGGTTGGAAGCCTGGTTCTCTGGTTTACATTGTGAAATTGGGCAAGGTACTTCATCTATCTGAGATGTGGTTTCCTTATTTTCAAAAGGGGGATGATGATGCCTCATAGGGTGTTTAGGCAGATTGAGTGTATGTAACAATATATTTTAAATTGTTTTCTACAATGGCAACTGTTGTGCTCCTTGCTTTTTCATGGAGGATTAGCACTCTGTCCTGGATGATTCTATGTGAGTACCTGAAGAGCCTCTTCAACATACATTTTCATGTTTGCCCAATATTCCTTTGCAAGAATGGACCATTACTTATTTAGCAGTCTTCTTCTGATGGACATCTAAGTTGTTTACAATATGTTGCAATGATAAATAATGCTGGGATAACAGTTTTGTATATTCATCATTGGTTATGAGCAACCCGCTCCTTTCCTTAAGAGTTTCCTTTCCTTGTCTTCTCTACCTGTGTGGGCATCTTACTCGCCCTGCAAGGGCAGCTCCAAGGTTGCCTCCCTGTGAAGCCCTCCCTGACTTTCCCAGAAGGGTCACGTTGCTCTCCTCCAGAGCCTGGAGGTTCCCTGTTCATATTTCCAGGTAGACTCCTATCCTCACATTTTCATCACGTAATTTGTATGTCTGTCCGTCCTTCTAAATTGTGAACTTCGTGACCACAGGACTGTTTCTGACAGCAGAGGCTGCACATGTATCCCCAGTGCCTAGCCCATTGCTTTTCACATAGTAGGAGCTTAACATTTTAATGCATCATGAATAAATGAAACAGTCTCTACCCTCAGGGAACTGATGGTCAATAGAGGAGATCAGTCATGTACACAGATAATTATAATTACAAGGCAAGGCAGAAAGCACTATGTGCCAGCAGAGGTACAGATTATTCTGTTTGGTGCTTTTCAGCCTTGACTGCAAATGAGAGTTGCCTGGGGAGATTTTTAAACACACTATGACCGGGCGCTATCTTCAGAGAGTCTGGTTTATTTGGTCTCACATGGAGTTCAGCAACTGGTAATTAGAAAGCCCTCAGAGTGATTCTACTGGTAGCCAGGGTTAAGAACCACCCCTGCAATATTGCTCAAGTTAATGACTCTCCTGGGGAACTTGCAAATTCCCCAGGGAACCCCTCTCCTGGGGAAATGCAAATTCTGACTCAACATGTCTGGGTGGGGCCTGAGGCTTGACCTTTTTTTCCCCATTTTTTTCCCCCCAGCTTTATTGTGGTATGCTTGACAGGTAAAAATTGTTCACATTTAAGGTATACAATATCATGTTTTGATATATATACACATTGTCAAATGATGACCATAATCAAGCTGGTTAACATATCCATTACCTCACATAGTTATTATTTTTTCTGTGTGTGGCAAGAACATTTAAGATCTATGTTTTTTTTTGTTTGTTTGTTTTGTTTCTTTTTTTTGAGACAGAGTTTGGCTTTGTCACCAAAGCTGGAGTGCAATGGCATGATCTCGGCTCACTGCAACCTCAGCCTTCCAGGTTCAAGCAATTCTCATGCCTCAGCCACCCGAGTAGCTGGGATTACAGGCTGGCACCACAATGCCCAGCTAATTTTTGTATTTTTAGTACAGATGGGATTTCACCACATTGGGCAGGCTGGTCTTGAACTCCTGGCCTCAAGTGATCCACCCTCCTTGCCCTCCCAAAGTGTTGGGATTACAGGTGTGAGCCACCGTGCCCGGCCAAGACCTACATTTCTAACAAGAGCCCAGGTAATGCTGTTGCTGCTGGTTGTGAACCATGCTTTGAGTATGACATGCTCTTGAGCAGCTGTTGCTAACCCTGGTTTTACATTTGTGTTCCAACTCCCGGGTTGATCTCCAGACCAATTAAGTTCAGAATCTCTGGAGTTGGAAACCTAGGCATCAGTATTTTTAAAAGCTCCCAAGTAATTCCAATGTGAATGAAGTATGCCCTTCTAGCTGTGTGGAAAGACGAGTGTCTTGGCACTTCTGGAAATGGGACAAGCATTTCAGGGGAGGAAATCTGCTTGACTCAGAACCTCTAATTGTTCTTCTAGTTCTAATATTCTAAGAAAACCATGATTGTACTGGAGAATGGGAGACCTGGGATCCAGTTCTAGTTCTGATGGGAAGCATCTATATGCCGTTAGGCAATTCATTCATTCATTCATTCATTCACTTATTCGTTTACTGTCAAGTATTGTGCGGGGTCTGGGGAGACAGCATTGAAGAAGGCCGACCTGATACCTACTTTCGTGGAGCTCCCTGGGTAGCAGTGAATTCATACAATCACAGTAGTAATTATCATAGAGCATGATGAATGGCATGATAGGGAAAGTATAGGACATTGCTCTGGATTCCTCACTGATCAGATGGATAAAGATAATGAGGCTTTCCCTTACTACTTCACAGGATAAAATGACTGTCACATTGGACAATGAGTTTTGGGAGGCTGTGCAAAACTGTGTAAAGGTCTGAAGGAATGTCACACATGGAAGCTCCGAGTGTGTGTCTAATGGGACAGAACTGATCCACCTGACAGGCAGGCGTGTCAACAAGACCTCAGCCACCAGCGTTTTTCTGGATTGCTTTGGGTTTTTGTCAGGAGCCCTGATTTTAACCCTAATGCTCTCCATGGCCCCCAACACCCACACAGACACTTAGTGGAGTGTGGTTTTCAATGGGGTTGGTTTTATATAGAACCTTCATTTATCACAGCCCTCAGGATGACACAGCTCTTCTGGAAGAGGTGTGCAGAATGATCCTGGAGGAGCAGCAGGGGGAGGCGTGGGCCACAAACCTGCCAGTTTCTGGGGACCTCCAAAAACCTTCAGCTTGTATCTGGGCCAGCTGGGGCTGCAGAGCCTGGATTTCCAGCTGACATTGCAGGTGGTCCTTGACCTCAGCTGCCTGTGTGAGATGGCATGCAGGTGGCTGCAAGGCAAGTTTTCATTCCACTTCATTTTTCAAAGCCTCTGACATCCCTTGCAGCTAGGATGCTCCACTGACACCACAGAGTAGTATGGAAAATAGGACAAGAAGAATGCATCCCTCCTCAGGGCGGCTTTTGGTTGCTTGGTATTTGTTATTCCCAATTTGGCCAAAGTTAACTGGAGCATGGCATATAGGTGCTCACCATGGATGTTTCTTGTCCTTTCTCCACTGCCACATTTTGAATCCAGGGCCTTACCTCCTCAGCTCCGACTCCTGCAAACAGCCTTCTGACTGTGTAACTGCCCCCGGGATCAGCCCTTTCATTACCCCCATATGCTGCTGACAGGGTGTTTCTAAAGCACAATTTGATCTTGTCACTTTCCACGTCAGAGTATTTTTGTAATTTCCTGCTTCCTACCAAGTCAGGTCCAAATTACTGTCTGCTTCCAAAACTTTCCATTATCCTCCATTATCCCTACCCTCTTAAAGTTTTAATCCCAACTATTGACAAATGTATCCCTGTTTCAGACTGCCAGTGCCCTCATTTCTCCCCTTTACTTCCTCCACTTGTAAACACACACACTCACACACAGTCACACATACAAGCCCACATGTAGGGGTAAAGCACACTACTTTCCTACCTAGAGTGTTTTACATTTCCGTATTTTTATCTAAATCCTGTTCGTTCTTCAAGGCTCACTTTCCTCTCCCCATAACAAACATCTACTATACTTGCCCTGACCCCTCATGTAATTTGGTATCACTTGCTCACTCTCTGTGTCACGTGTGCTCATTGTGTCTTCACAGCAGACTTTGTGTGCCTTGAGTACAGGAACGAGCTAGTCATATGTGCATATGCTGTCAGCATAAAGCTGTGTATAAAGGAGGTTCAATGAGTTGGTTGAATAATAAATCCCTTTTAACAGGCCAATAATATCAGTCAGAAGGGCCAGTGCTCCAAGTGGCATGTAGGGATGACAAAGACCCAGTGAGGGAAAGAGAATACCTATGGAAGTCAAACAACAGCAAGATGAGACAAGCTTCTACTATTAGAATGCCATTAAATGGAGAAGAGAAATTACTTTCATTCAGTAGGCCATTAATGAGCATCTATTTTGTGATCAGCATAAAATACAGCCATCCCCTGCCCCAAAGGAACTCAAAGTTTAGCTAAAGCGAGGAACCCATATTCAGCCAAATACAACACACTGTGATGTCATGATAACATGCATAGGGCTACAGGAGCATCAAACAGCGAAGAAACAATAAGTGATCTTCCATTGACCTGCTTTTGTTGATTGGGGTCAAAGAAGTCACTATCAGAAGCAAGTGACTGCTGTCAGAGAATTAGAAAGTCAGAGGCAGGATGAGGACACAAGAGACAGAACAGTGTTATAGAAAGAGTATGGGCTTTGGAATCGGTAAGACTTGGGTTTAAACGCCAGCTCCATCCATTACTATAATAGCTGTGTCACCTCAAGTAAACAGCAGTTCCCTCATCTATACAATGGAGATAACAATACCTATTTTCCAGGCAGTGAAGAAAAGCAAGATAATGTAGGCACTGCACTTAGCACAGCCCTGGGTACACAGTGAAAGCTAATGGATTTGAGCTGCCATTTTCCAGTACCAAACCTTTCTGACTTCTGGGACAGAAGGAGCGGGCTCAGGCCTTCAGCACCACGGACAGCGCCAAAGGGGCAATCTGGCTGTTCCTTCTAAATCAGAAAAATCGTAGGAGCTAACAGTTACATAGCATTTCTTTGCCAGAAACGTTACATATATTAGCTCAGTTAATTCTCACAACAAATCTACAGAGAAAATATTGCTTTTTTCCCCTTATTTTGACACATGAAATAACAAAGGCACAGCAGATAATTAATTGTCCAAGGTCATAGAGGTAGTAAATAATGGAGGCAAGATTTGATCTCTGATTGATTGGCTCCATAGCCCATGCTCTGCTGCCACTAGGTTATGCAGTGTCAGGTCTTCAGGATGCCCGTGTTCTCCGAGGTGGGACAGGTGGGACTGGTAGCACTGTCCTTTTCCTTTCCTCACAGCTCTTTCTTCAGGGATCCCCTTTATTTTGTTTGGTTCTGAGGGCAGGGCCTCAGCCAAGTAGTATTCTGTTTTTGTTATGGCCACACCCAGCATTTATGTGCCTGGCTCTCTTCTTTCTCCAAACTGCCCCACGCCAGGTCCCTCTCCTCACATATTTCCCTCCCCTCATCTATTCTCCCACCTTTCCCTCATAGTTGGGGGTGAAGGAAGAAAAGAAAAAAGAGTGAATTGAGTAGGAAAGAGAAAGAAAGGCTGAGATTAGAAGAAGTCTCAAGAGAGAGGGAGGATGAGAGGCAGAGAGAGAGAGAGAGAAGAGCCTGAGAGGTGGTCAGGTATTCCAGTGAGAGAGGAAAACAGTACACCAGGAACAAAGAGGGGTTGGAAGAAGACAGCTGGGAAGAGAATGAGTGAGGATTGAGGAGGGAAAAATAAGTTAGAAGGAAGCAGGCATAGAAGGTGGAAGAAAAAAAGGAGGCAGGGGATCAATGGAAATGAGTAAGAGGAAAGAATATATGAGTAGGAGAAGAGAATGTGGAAACTGGGAAAAGACATGTGATGATGTGGAGAGAGGTAGGGAGAGAACTGGGCAGGATGAGGTGTCAAATAAGTCTCAAGTGCTGTTAAGCAGTGAGCTGACAACACATGTCCCCCAAATGGAGCTAGAAAATTGCCCCTTCCTGAAGGAAGGACAGAGCAATTGCCTGTCCTTCCTTCAGGTCTGGAGGTCCAGCAAGTTGTTCAGGGAGAAGGGTGGGCAACTCTGCCATTCTACTATAGAATCATGAAATCTTGCAAGTTTTAAGGATCCCTGAGTTTTCCTCTCTTTGGTCAGACACACTCTTGTCCACTTGGCCATGCCCACTCGGCCATGCCCACTCTTTTTCACTCTTTTTCCACCGCATGGGTGGAAAAGAGTAGGCATGGTTGAGTGGAGAAAAACAATCAGGAGGGATTGCTGCCCTCCTGAAAAGAGCTGCAATCTGCCATCACCCTCTGAGCCTTGCCTCTAATGTGAAGTGAAAAGCATTGTCCTTTTACAGAAATGTGAGGAAGTTAGTGAGATGGCATTGCTATAAAGAACTACCTAAGACTGGGTAATTTATAAAGAAAAGAGGTTTAATTGACTCACAGATCCACAGGCTGTCAGAAAGCATGGCTGGGGAGGCCTCAGGGAACTTACAGTCACGGTGAAAAGTGAAGAGGAAACAGGAACATCTTACATGGCCAGAGAAGGAGGAAGAGCGTAAAGGGGGAGCTACGCACTTAAACGACCAGATATCCTGAGAACTCACTCACTATCATAAGAGTAACAAGGGAGAAATCCTCTCCCATGATTCAATTAGCTCCCACCAGACTCCTCCCCCAATATTTGGGATTACAATTTGATGTGACATTTGGGTAGAGACACAAATCCAAACTGTATCAGATGGATTTTTGCAAACACTGTTTGGTCATCTGATAACTTGAAGGCCTGCCCTCTGGAGGAAGGACACGGGAAGCAATGATGCTTCTTTATTTAAAGTTTGCCCCTGTGTGTCTGAGGTGAGGAGGGTGCATGGTATCACCCAAGTCCACACTTCTTTTAAACTAGCTGCAATAATTCTACTATCAAGAACCAGAGAGCATTTATGGAATATTTATACATGCTTGACATGGTGCCAAGTGCCTTTTCCCAGTGTCTTGTGTAATCCTCATAAAGACCCTGAGAAGTAGGCATCATTAATCCCCAACTTTGAAAATATAAAGCTGGGGCTGGGAGAGGTTAAACAACTTATGCAAGGCAACGCAGCTAGTGAGTGGTAGAGCAAGGAACCCATTTATGCAGTCTCTAAGGCCTGTGTTCTTTCCATAATGAGATAAAATCATGTCATAATATTGTCTTCAGAAGTGAGGACACCTTTTGCCATGAAATTGGGAAGCCTGAATGTGAAGTGGCTGAGACCATGAAGGCCTTGCTTATAAGACATATCTCATTGCCTCAAAGGAGGCAGAAATATCCCTGTGTCAACCCTTTCGGGGAGTTAGCTCTAAGATAGAGAAACCCATTGTTAATTTCTGTGCCCAGAAGAGGAGCCCATTTGTATTGCAATCATGCAGGGAAGAACTTTTTCTAATTTCCACAAAGACCCCAAACAATGTTTTAACTTCAGCCTTCTAGTCCTGTTCTTTCTCTTTTCCTTTTCCTTTTCAAAATTTATTTCCCAGACTTCCATTTCCAGAAATAGTTCTAGCTGTTTAAGTGTCTGGTTTTGGATTTGCCTTCTCACAAAATGCAACTAAAAAACATGATAAAATTTGTAAAGCAACTGTCTTCAAGCATTGGACAACAGGAAGCATAGTATTTTGATTCTTGAGAGAAGGAAAACACAAAAAATGTGTCCCATGACTTGCCCTGGCTTTCAGCCTAGGATCCTTTTTCTGACCTTGTTATAGTTAAGTGAAGCCCATGAAAAGAGTAAAAGCAGTGGTTTCATTGAGCTGAGGAGGCAGAAATTAAAGTTTGGGGCCATGAAAGTATCTGAAACTTGAAAGACAGAGTACCAGAGGGGGAGGGACTTTATAAGGGCAAAGTCTACATGAGGGTTTCCCTCAGGTTCTTGGCTGAGGTCTGTGCTGCATATATACAGGTTGGGATGCTGCACCATAGCCTAGGAAGTGGCTGCTGAAGGGTTGAAAGCTTAATGGAAGTTCATGAGGTTATGTAGTGTTGAGAGATCTTGAAACTCCATTTTAACCAAAGTGAAGACACATCACTGAGAATATTGGGTTATATTTTAGGAATAAGGACCATGCCCTAGAGTAAGAACTATATCCTACGCTGAAGTGGATATCAAAATAAACTCACCCTGAAAAGCATAATAACAAGCCTGACAATATCAAGAGGATCCACTAGTAATTTAACTGTCTGTTAGAACCTTTAAAGGAAAACAACATAATCCAAAACGCCCTACAAAATAGCATTAACAATGTCCAGCATACAATAAAAAATTACTAAACATACAAAGAGGCAGAATAATATGATTCATATTAAAAGAAAAAGCAGTCAATAGAAGCATACCTTCAGATGGCACAAATTTTGGAATTAGTAAACAGCACTTTAAAATAGCTATCATCAATTTAGTCAAGCATTTAAGAGAAAATATGAATATAATAAGCAAACAGATCAGGAAATATCATCAGGGATGTTTTTTAATACTCAAGTGAAAAGTCTATAACTATAAAGTAAAATATCTGAAATAAAGTATTCATTGAAGATTAGATATTACAAATAGAAAAGGGTCAGTGAACTTGAAGACAAATGAATATAAAGTAGCCTAGTGGATGAACAGAGAAAACAGATTAAAAAAAGAAACTTGGTGGCCTATGGGATAATATTGACTGATCTAATATACCTGCAATTGGAATTACAGAGAGACAGAAGACACAGAATGGAGAAGAAAATCTATTTGAATAAATGTTCATTGCAAATTTCTCATTTTAGTGAAACATATCCATTTAAGACCCAAGAAGCTCCAAGATCCACAAGTCACAAAATTAAAAGAAAAGCACACGTAATCACATCATAGTCAAACTTCTGGAAACCAGAGGTAAGGAAAAGAATACTAAAAGTAGCCATAAAAATGCATATTACATATAGGGGAACAATGCTGAAAATTAGGGCTGACTTTTGAACAGGAAAACAATGGAAGCCAGAAGTCAATGACATATCTTTAAAGAACTTTTAAGAGATCCCTTAAAAGAAAATTTTTTCTTGCAAGAAAAAAAAAGTTGGACTGGCATTGGACAACAGGCCACATTTTAATAGTTTAACTTTATTTTTTATTGTGGTAAAATATGCATAACGTTAAATTTACCATTTAACCATTTAAAATGTACAATTTAGTGTCATACACATTGTTTTGCAACCATTATCTCCAGAACTTTTAAAATCATTCCATACTGAAACTCTTTCTTTCAAACTCTCTGTTTCTCTGAGACAGAGTCTTGTTCTGTCGACAGGCTGGAGTGCGGTGGCATGATCATGGCTCACTACAGCCTCAAACACTCAGGTTAAAACTCTCGTCCCACCTCAATGTCTGGACAGGTGCCTGCCACCACACCCAGCTTTTTTTTTTTTTTTTTCTATTTGGCTGACATAAAAGAAGGCAGAAAAACAGCAGTAGAGAAACCAAAAGTAAAGCTAAAGCAAACAAATAGGGAGATGGTGGACTTAAACCCAAGTATATCAGCAATGGCATTACATATAAATAGTTTTACCTGCAACAAAAAGGTAGAGATTTTTAGACCACCAATCAGATGTAAATTTGGTCTTTTCACATGGTCCCAAATTTTTTGGAGGCTTTGTCCATTTCTTTTTACTCTTTTTTCTCTAAACTTATTTATCTTCTTGCTTCATTTCATTCATTTGATCTTCAATCACTGATACCCTTTCTTCCACTTGATCAAATCGACTACAGAAGCTTGTGCATTTGTCATGTAGTTCTCATGCCATGGTTTTCAGCTCCATCAGGTCATTTAAGGTCTTCTCTATGCATTTATTCTAGTTAGCCATTCATCTAATCTTTTTTTCAAGGTTTTTGGTTTCTTTGTGAGGTGTTTGAACATCCTCTTTTAGCTCGGAGAAGGTTGTCATTACCGATCATCTGAAGTCTTCTTCTTCCAACCGTCAAAGTCATTCTCCATTCAGCTTTCTTCCATTGCTGGCAAGGAGCTGTATTCCTTTGTAGGAGAAGAGGCACTCTGATTTTTAGAATTTTCAGCTTTTCTGCTCTGGTGTCACCCTATCTTTGTGGTTTTATCTACCTTTGGTCTTTGATGACAGTGATGTACAGATGGGGTTTTGATGTGGATGTCCTTTCTGTTTGTTAGTTTTCCTTCTAACAGTCAGGACCCTCAGTTGCAGGTCTGTTGGAGTTTGCTGGAGGTCTACTCCTGACCCTATTTGCCTGGGTATCACCAGCGGAGGCTGCAGAACAGCAAATATTGCAGAACAGCAAATGTTGCTACCTGATCCTTCCTCTGGAAGCTTCATCTCAGAGGGGCACCTGGCTGTATGAGGTGTCAGTCGGCCCCTATTAGGAGGTGTCTCCCAGTTAGGCTACTGAAGGGTCAGGGACCCAGTTGAAGAGGCAGTCTGTCCGTTCTCAGATCTCATACTCTGTGCCGGGAGAACCCCTACTCTCTTCAAAGCTGTCAGACAGGGACGTTTAAGTTTGCAGAAGTTTCTGCTGCCTTTTGTTCAGCTATGCTCTGCCCCAGAGGTGGAGTCTACAGAGGCAGGCAGGCCTCCTTGAGTTGCAGTGGGCTTCACCCAGTTCGAGATTCCCTGACACTTTGTTTACCTACTCAAGCCTCAGCAATGGCAGACGCCCCTCGCCCAGCCTCGCTGCAGCCTTGCAGTTTGATCTCAGTCAGCTGTCCTAGCAGTGAGCAAGGCTCCATGTGTGTGGGACCCTCTGAGCCAGGCATGGGATATAATCTCCTAGTGTGCTGTTTACTAAGACCATTGGAAAAGCACAGTATTAGGGTGAGAGTGTCCCAATTTTCCAGGTACTGTCTGTCACGGCTTCCCTTGGCTAGGAAAGGGAATTCCCTGACCCCTTGCACTTCCCAGGTGAAGTGACGCCCCGCCTTGCTCTGTGGGCTGCACCCACTGTCTGACAAGTCCCAGTGAGATGAACCTGGTACCTCAGTTGAAAATGCAGAAATCACCCGTCTTCTGCGTCACTCATGCTGGGAGGCACATGCTACTATGTATGGCTATTTCTTTCTTTCTTTTCTTTTTATTTTTGGTAGAGATAAAGTTTGCCATGTTACCCAGGCTGGTCTCAAACTCTTAGGCTCAAGTGATTCACTAACCTTGGCCTCCCAAAGTATTGGTATTACCAGTGTGAGTCATTGCCCCAGGACAGTGGGACTTTTGTTTTAATCATGAAATGATATTGAATTTTGTCAAATGCTTTTTCTACATCAATTAAAATAATCATGTATTTTCTTTTCCTTCATTCTGTTCATGTAATGTATTGCACTGATTGATTTTTATGTATCAAATCATCCTTCCATTCTAGGAATAAATTCCACTGGTCATGGTATATAATCCTTTCAATACACTGCTGCTGAATTTGTTTTCCCAGAATTTTGCTGAGATTTTTGCAACAGTGTTAACTAGGGATATTGGTGTGTAGTTTTCTTGTAGTGTCTTTGGGTGTGGATTTTTATATTTAAGAAAAATATTCTTCAAAAATAAAAATGAAATAAATAAAAGCCAGATAGTTCATCACCATAAAAGTGCTTTAAGTGAAATACTAAATTTAGGTCAAAGGAAAATAGTGCCACATAAAAACTAAGGTCTATGGCAAGTAATCAAACATTGGAAATGGTAAATGTGAGTGAATATAAATCCTGATTGTTTCATTTTCAAAATTCTCTTTAAGCAATTTCAAAGCAAAAATAATAACATTGTATTGTGGGGTTTGCACCATGTGTAGAAATAAAAATACATGACCATAGTGGAACAAAGTATAGGGAATATATTATATATCTTTCAGATTTATACATTTTGCCTGAAGTGTGCTCAGTAGACTGTGATGAATTAAAGATGTGCATTGTAATCCACAGAAACTACTAAAAAAGAGGTATAGCTAAAGAACTAGCATGAAAAATAAAATGCAAGTCTAAAAAATATTTGACTGACATAAAAGAAGGCAGTAAAACAGCAGTAGAGAAACCAAAAGTAAAGCTAAAGCAAAGAAAACAAATGGGGAGATGGTGGACTTAAACCCAAGTATATCAGCAATGGCATTACATATAAATAGTTTTACCTTCAACAAAAAGGTAGAGATTTTTAGACCAGAAAAAATAAATAAAACCAACTATATTACATTGGCAAAAACTTCTACATTTTCTTTTTTTAAAATAAAACATCTTTTTTTTTCATAGAGAAGGAATCTCACTGTCTTGCCCAGGCTGGTCTTGAACTCTTATATCTCAAATGATTCTCCCTTCTCAGCCTCCCAAAGGGATGGGGTTATAGGCATAAGCCACTGGGACTAGCATACCTTTTTATATTTAAAAACATATCTTTAAATATAAAGACACAGATGTGTTGAAAGCAAAACAATGTAAAAATATCTAACACAAATGGTAAACATAAGAAAGTTGGTGTGTGGCTATTTTTATATCAAAATAAATTACAAGATAAGGCATGTTAGACAGAGAGAAAGAGTTTCCAAAAATTTTTTAAAAGGCTAATCCAGTAGTCAATTATTGTGTTTGCATCTAATAAGAGAGCTTCAACATATATAAAGCACAGATGGAAATAAAAGGAGAAATATTTAAAGCAACAATCATATTAGAAAATGTTAACAGCCTCCTTAGTGACTGACAGAACAATTAGACAAAAGAAATCAGCCAGGCTGTAGAAGACTTGAGCAACACTAGCTACCAACTTGCCCTAATTGACATTTATAGAGCACTTCCTTGAACAACTGCAGAGCACACATTCTTCTCATGTGTGCAGAGAACATTGACCAAGGTAGACCTCATACTGGCTGTAAAGTAAGTATCATGAAATTTTACAAAAATATTTTTCATATTGCAAGTAAATTCAAAAAAATTGGCACAAGATGGAACAGTATTTTTGAATAGCCCTATATCTATGAAATAAATTGAATTTGTCTTCAAAGGCCTTCCCCAGAAGAAAACTCCAGGCCTAGTTAAATTCATAGGCCAGTTCAATCAAATATCTAAGAAACAGTACCAATCTTACACAAACTTGTTCAGAAAGTAGAGGAATAGGCGTCACTGCTTAATTCATTTTATGAGGTCAGCATCACCCTGTATTAGCAAAACCAGCAAAGATATTAGAAGAAATCAGCAATCAGCATTACACATGAACATATATGCAAAAATCCTCAACAAAATTTTAGCAAGTTGAATTTAGCAATAAGCAAAAAGTTAGTAGTACCATGAGCAAGTAGAATTGAAACACAAGAATGTAAAAATCATTTAGCATTCAAAAATCCGTCACTATAATTATACTAACAGGATAAAGAGAAAAAAAATGAACTATTTCCATCGATGTAAAAAAATATTTAATGAAATGCAACACCCATTCAGGTTAAAACTTTTCAATAAGCTAGGAATAGAATGGAACTTCCTCATCTGATGAAGCGTTTCTTAAAAATCCTGCAGCTAATACCATTCTTAATGGAGATAAACTGTATATATTCACTCCAAAACTGGGAACAAGTAAAGTATGCTCACTCTGATCATATATATGTAGTATTTTACTGGAGATCATAGCCAGTGCAATAAGGCACGAAATTGAATTAAAAACTACAGTGATTGAAAAGGAAGAAGTAAATCTATCTTTATTAGTAGACAACATGACTGTCTATGTAGAAAATCATGAGTTTACCAAAAAAACCCTATTAGAACCAACAAGCAATTTTAATATGCTTTTCAATATATAAAGTCAATAGACCAAAAAAGTGTTTTTTTGTCTATTGACTTTATATATTGAAAAGCATATTAAATAATAAATAATAAAATATTTTCCTAGCATATCAAATGTCTAGGAAAAATTTGAAATTGAACTTTGAAAAAGTGTCATTTAAAATAGCATAAAATATTAGGAATAAATTTAACAAAATACACACAAGCCTGTATACTAAATACAATAAAATATCATGAAAAATTAAAGGAGATCTAAAGTAAATAAAAAGGCCAAGTGCAGTGGCTCATGCCTATAATTCCAGCACTTTCAGAGGCCAAGACAGGAGGATCACTTGAGGTCAGGAGTTCGAGGCCAGCCTGGCCAACATGGTGAAACACCGTTTCTACTAAAAATACAAAAATTAGCTGGGTATGGTGGTGCCCATCTGTAATCCCAGCTACTCTGGAGGCTGAGGCAGGAGAATTCCTTGAACTTGGGAAGCAGAGGTTGCAGTGAGCTGAGATCTTGCCACTGCACTCCAGCCTGGTTGACAGTGAGACTTTGTCTCAATAAATAAATAAATACAATTTAAAAATAAAGTAAATGAAAAGATATTCTGGTATTCATGGATCAGAAGAATCAATGTTATTAAGATGTCAGTTCTCCTCAAACTGATGTATAAATTCAAAGCTATCCAATTGAGTTCCCAGAAAATTTTTTGTAGAAGTTGACAGATTGATTCAAAAATTTAAAAGGAAATGTAAAAACCAACTATAGTGAAAATAATGTCAAAAAAAAAACTGGAGGACTTATATTAATTGATCTCAAGACTTACTGTAAAACTAAATTATTAAGACAGTGTAGTCTTGGCATTGGGCTATACTAAGACAAGGAAAATCAATGAAAGAGAAAAGAGAATCAGACCCATGTATATATGATCAATTGATTTTCTACAAAGGCACTGAGGCAAATCGGTGGGTGGAAAAGAAAGCCTTTTGGACAAATAATGCTAGGGTGGGGGACAAATATAAAATACAGAAAAAAAACCCTGACACTCTCTACTTCACACATAATGCAAAAAGTAAGTTGAGATGGATCACAGATCAAAACATAAAAGTTGAGTAAAAAGTTTCAAAGTAAAAAAAAAAAAAAAGGTTTTTGAAAAATCTTTGACACCTGAAGGTAGGCAGGGATTTCTTACAGAGGACGCAAGAAGCACTATACATAGAATAAAAAGCTGATACATTAGATTTCATCAAAATTAATAATTTCTGCTGATCAAAAGACACTATTAAGAAGATGTAGAACACATTACAGGCTGGGAGAATAATCTATATACCTGACATATGTCTTGCATCTAGAATATCGAAATAATTCTTATACATCAACAGTAACACACAAACACTTCAATAAAAATGAGAAATATTTTGATAGACACTTTACTAAACTGTAGAACGTAAAGGGAACATTCCCCTCCCCTCCCCTCTCCTCTCCTCTCCTTTCCTTTCCCCTAAGCCTATGCTCTTAAACATTTCATTTGAATTTTGAGACTCTGAGGAGCTTTGAGCAAAATCTGCTAACCATCATTCCACCCTCATCTCACCCACTCACCCATCCACCTACCCCTCCATCCATATCCAATCAACTTTCAGCAAGGCCCCTGACAGCTCACAGTCTGGAACCGCGGCAGAGGGATCAGCAAGTAGACCCCCGTGTGATGCCTGCTAGGACAAAGGAAGGCCTGGGTACTGTGAGGGCACAGAGGAGAAATCTCACCTAGTTAGTTTTCGCCGGGAGACTTTTAGAACAGGCCTGAAGGGCACAGCACTTGAGATGATCTCCTTCTGCCACAATGTTCCTTGGGTCTCCATCGCTTCTGGACTGGGTACAGTGATGTCTCCAGAGGAGAGAACGGTTATATACTTTCTGGTTGGGAATGGGTGAGGAGGTGGACCAGGCAGGACAAACCTCAGCTGCTGCCCTTTCCTTTCTTCTTCCTTCCCTCATTCACTTATCCTGGACCAGTCAATATGTCTCCACAGAGGATACTGCCCTTCCACTGAGCTTTGAGGGGAAGAACCTAGAAAAAAAAAAATCCCTCAGGAACAATCCATCCATCCGTTCACGTCTCCTGCTTGCTCAGTTCTCAGCAAGCCTGTGTGGGAGGAACAGAGAGAAATCCGGGTAGGGACCCAACCTCAGAGATCCTCTGTACCAGCACAGGAACTGCACCTATGTTCCTGAAGTAATTCAGGAGAGGCAGTGTCAGAGGAGAATTGATGAAAAACTGACAGGGAAGAAGGGAGGTGAAGGAAGGCAGAATGTAGTCTGAAGGGGCTTCCTGGAGGAATGGGGCTTGGAAACAAGATTTAGGAAGCATTTAGATAGGAGGAGGATCCTGGAGAGCATTATGTTAACAGTAACAAACGGTTACTAGTTTGAGAAGCACTTACGATTTTTCCCTATTGGCCAAGGTCATAGATGGCCATGGATGATTGTATTATCATTTTAGGAGGGGAGAAGAATCAATCTGAACAAAGGCATTTTCTCTCTGGAGCTGCCCCAGAAAGTTCCCACATGGCCCCCCACCCCATGCACGCAGGCATGCACACATGCACATGTGCACACAAAATGCAGCTTGAGATTCCCTGGGATAGAGCTCAGGAGCCAAGTCTCATGCAGTACCTTAGTTCACATCTTGTTCATCGATATAAATTAGTGAGCACATTGGCCTGTCAGGCAGCATCCATTTATTTGAATTTACTAAGGGAAGAGCACAGCATGGTGGAGAGTGCCCGCCTGCCACCCCCTGCCTAGCCTACAGAGGGCTGTGCATGTGTGCTTCTTGAACTCCCCATCAATCAAATGACCGCTTTTACCTGGTGTCTGCTGGGGCCTAGCACTGTGCTCGCAAAGACCTGGAAGGTCTGATCCACTGCTCATAACCTTTTGGGAAGGTAATAGCCACACAGATGGACCAATTGAACAGAAGACACAGATCAGAAGCGCATGCTGATGTGATACAAGACCAAATGTATGGCGTGGGCCTTGTTTTCCCCAGACTGTGTGCTGAGGGTCTAGGTTTCTGTACAAGAGACACAGGGCCATTGTTGGGGGTGTGGTGGGATGGCAGAACGGGGGGTGCTCTGACCCCTTTTCTGCTTTAATCAGATCAGCTCCACTGATACCTGTTTCACAGATAATACACTTCCGGTAAGATTTCATTCACATTTACGTTCTGTTGTTAAAGGAAAAAATGACTAGCGGAGTCATTGGCAGTCCTGGTGCAGACCTGTGTTATTGACTGTGGGACTCCAGCAGATGCTGGCAGAAGTGGGAGACAGAAATCATGCACTACAGGGGAGGTGTCCCGGAGGAGGGAACTTGAGCTAAGTGAGTTCCATTTCCCATCAAGAATGCTGCTGCACTCTCAACCCCCTAATAAAAGTCTTAGTTTTCTACCGAGGGGGCTTTCCATTGTGACAGTCCTTGAGGGGCAGTGGGAAAATTGACGCTCTGGGGAAAGCTTGCAGAAGGGAACCAAGGTAACAGGGCCTGGACCAAGGGCCAGCCTTGATCGAGGCAGGAATCTCCCTGCTCTGGAATGTGAGGGTCCCTCAATCAGAGATCCCCCCTTGCCTAGATAGAGCCCCCGTTCCCCGCTACCCCCCAGGGGGGGCAGCGGAAGCACCTGCTGCCTTACTCCTTGTCACTTGTCAACTTCAGAGCAATCAGTCTGCTACTTAACACTTAACAGGCAAAGCACTCCAGCACTGCATCCGATTTGTCTTTGTTAGCGCTAACAGGAAAAGGGTGTGCAGGTCTCATTGTGTCGGCCTCCCTGCGGATGCTGCACCTGGGGCCCACTGTGCAATCATCTAGGCCTGCTGCAGTCACCCAGTGAGGCACTCAGCAGAGTCTCGCCCAGCACGGTGAGTCAGCTTCGCAGAGCCTACTGGGAATGGCCACTGTGGAAGGGAGCATTTGCGGGGTGACGGTGGGGGGCTGCAACTGAACCAAGGAGGAGACCCCAGGCAGACATCCACCTTGTCGTCTGTCTCCCCTGTGCATTCTCATGGGCACATGCATAGTGTACTGAGTTCACTTCATCAACACTGGACAAGCTAAGCGCTCAGGATATAGTGGGGATAGCAGATCACAACCCTACCCTCAAAAGGCTCACAGTCTAGGAGACTGGGGACTGACAGGTCTACAGATAATAGTCAGCAATATTGTAAATGCTAGCATGGAGGTGGGTTCAGTCTGTTGTAGAGGAGATCTCATCCAACCCAGCCAGGTGAGGTCAGGAAAGGCCTCTGGGACTCAGATGTGTGGAGCAGCACAGTTGCCAAAGGGCAGGAGGGGAGCGCTGAGTTGGAGAAGTGGCCAAAGGGGTGTGGAAGAGAGCGAGCTGGAGGACCACGGGTGGGTTGGCCTTGCTGGAATATTTTTGAACTATTGTGTTTCTATCATTTAGCTGCCATTTATCCACACTATCCACTTCTCTTGTTGTCTCTTCATAGATCTTCCTACACTTTCTTTGACATCTATCCCACTATCTACCTGTGATTTATCTACCATCCATCCATCCATCCATCCATCCATCCATCCATCCATCCCTCCGTCCCTCCATGCATCCACGCATCCATCTCTAGAAGCCTTAAGGTCATGCCCCAAAACAGATCTGTCTCCAAAGAACTCTCTCAGCTCAGTGCCTGAATTTTACAATTAGAGATTTATTCTTGCTGTAAATACTGATATCTCTCAGCATTTCTAACAAGCACATAGCCCAGTGAGAGGCAAAAGAAGTCAGCAATGCTGCAGCCTGTGCAGTTCTCATCAAATCACATATCTTTGGTAGGTGGGCCCTGGGACCCAAGGATAAGTGTGGAAAGGTCTGGGAGAAGCAGTAGGACCAATTTCAGAGGGCCAGGCCCACTTCTGAGGATTTGCTATCAATGTGTCCACGTCCTTGGGGCCAGCCTTCCCTGACTGTAAATCCCAAGGAGGCTGGTGTGGGGTCTCTCCATCTCGTTCATCTGTCACAGTGATGGTACATGTTATGGGCTCACTAAATTCTTTTGAATGAATGAATGCCCATGGAACTTTTGGACCAGGGAAAAGTCATTGGAGGGGTCTGCATTAACTCCCTGTAGAAGCATCTGGAAATGGGACAAACAGAGCTGGCCCCTCACCCTTAATGCAGGAGTAGCTCATGCAAATTGTGGAATCATGGGTGAGGCCAGTCCTGTGTGCCAGAGGTCATCCAAGCCCCAGTACCCACAGGGATCTTCCTAGACACCCTGCTATCCCCAAACTAAGAACATTTCCTCCAGCCTTTCAGACACTATCTTTCCAGCAGTGGTGTCTCTTTGATGAATGGGGAATGACATTGCTGGTGCCATGGACGTGACTACACCTACACCCACCCCCGACACGGTAGCCATCATCTCAGTAAAACTCAGTAACACCAACTTTATGAAACAAATGGTACAAGTCATGGCCTCTTTTTACTCCTTTTTCCTTGGTCCGTAACTTCATCTGCTTTTTAGCATCATGAGGGCAGAGGTATAGGATTATGATGCCTGGAGCCTTACACCTACAGATTTTGATTTAATTGGCTGAGGGATAGTCAGAAAGCTTCGAAGAGCTTCCCCTGTGATTCTCTTGTGCAGTCAAAGGAGAGAGCCACTGATAGTCCAACACCTAATTTCACTCCCCGGCCTCCACAATCTGCTACTACAAACAAAGCTTCAGGCAAAGGTGACATTTGGCTGGAATTGCCATTCCTCTGTCTTTATTTCTTGTCTACCTAGATCCAGAAACCACTTGATCTTCACATCTGTTATCTTATTTGACCTGCAGAAATGAGCTGGATGGAGATACATTTTGTTGGTAGAATGGGTCTCACGTCATAAGACCTTGTTGTTTTAGGATCATCTTTTAAGATAATCCCCTCTCTGCTTCCCTTGGACTTGGTAAAGATTCAGAAAGCAGGGGAGGCTCAGAAAACATGTACCCTAAGCATTGCCCCCAGCCCCTCCATTGACAGCTCAAATTGGGCGACTCAAGCCACTGCCGAACTTCAAGGTATCTTTGTACCGAGCTCATCAAAAAGCAAACACTCAGGCACTTGAATAAGATAAGCAATTTGTGGCTTTGTAAAAAGTCAATGCAATTCAATTTAGACCTCTTAAGGAGTGCCGCTGCCTCTCACATTTATTGTTTCCTTGTATAACCTGCTCCAGCGAAGGGACTGTAGATTCGTCTTCTGTTTGCGAAGTGGGATGAAGTCCCTGGAACGAATGACCTTCAAGAGCCGCACAAAACTTATAAATGAAGCTGTCGCCAAGAAACCTCATTCTTGCCTCAGCTCACAGCTTTCTTCCTTTATATAGATTTGATTTTCCAAATGGCAGATTATAAAACTAGCTATTTTTTTCATCCTAAACACAAATGCTTTAATTTCTTGTCTTTTTTTTTTAACCAAGAGTGATGTTTTTCAAATGCAGTCTCCACTCTAATCTTTACCACTTTTGAAAGGTTCCTTTTTTTTTTTTTCTCTTTTAACCCACAAAGTTATCTTTGATGCCGGGGGCAGTACCCCTGGTATGTGCCTTTGTCCTCTCAGCTGTCTCAGGCCGGAGGTGGATGTTTTTTTCTTGCTATTTGTTTTTCTCTTTGTCATAGAACAGATTGCTCTTGGCTTCTCTTTATTTGCTCCTTTGTTGGTTTATTTAGAAAATAGGG
This sequence comes from Piliocolobus tephrosceles, assembly GCF_002776525.5. NCBI lineage: Eukaryota > Metazoa > Chordata > Mammalia > Primates > Cercopithecidae > Piliocolobus > Piliocolobus tephrosceles. The sequence goes on along the minus strand of NC_045444.1, from coordinate 1,170,609 downwards.
CCAGTGTAGTCCTACCGTGTCAGACAAATCCAGGGAAAATGAGAATAATAATTTTAAAATTACTGTTAGTGATCATCTACAACGTGCCAGATACTGCACTTGGTGTTTTATATGCGCTTTTAAGTTTAATCCTTGCGGGCCGGGTGCAGTGGCTCATGCTTATAATCCCAGCACTTTGGGAGGCCAAGGTGGGCGGATCACCTGAGGTCGGGAGTTCAAGACCAACCTGACCAACATGGAGAAGCCCTTTCTCTATTAAAAATAAAACGTTAGCCAGGCAGGTGGCACATGCCTGTAATCCCAGCTACTCGGGAGCCTGAGGCAGGAGAATCACTTGATCCCGGGAGGCAGAGGTTGCGGTGAGCCGAGATCGGGCCATTGCACTCCAGCCTGGGCAACAAGAGCAAAACTCCATCTCAAAAAAAAAAAAAAAAAATTAATCCTCACAACAGCACTGTGAGATAGGTATTGCCAGCTTCATCTAATTGATGAGGTTCAGAGACAGGTTATGCAACTTTCCCGAGGTCACACAACTCCTAGATGCCAAATCTAGAAGTCAAAAGCATGTCTGGCTGAATCCTCAGCAAGATCTCTAGTGCTTCACACATGTTGCTTCCTGCTTCAGTTCCTCATGCCTGGAATGCGAGAGCTTCTTAGGTAGCACCTTCTCGTATAGTTTCTCCTGGCCCATATCCCTGGGCATTCAAAGCCACTTGCTTGAAGAACTCCAGAGACCAAAGGGTGGCAGTTTTGGAAGCTTTCTCTTTGATTTCATTGTCATGTCTATATTAACGTTAGGCCTCTGAATGATCGTTAGTATTGCAACTTAACTCTACTTGACATATTTTCACCCACATTAGAAGCATCCTTGCTTCTCTTGGATCACCTTTGTGGGAAACCCCATCCATTGCCTTAGAACAACCACGGGGCTTGAAGTTATACCCAGATACATGGGCGCAGCACCTGGGGACAGGATAATGTTGTGGTTCTGCATTTCTTCTTCTCCACCTTTGGCCCAAGCAACCCAGAATGGGCCCCAAAGTGAACAGGGACAGGCACTTCCTCCTGCCAGCGTCAGAAAGATCCCCCATCCCTACCACACATTGCCACCATCACCAGAAATTCAAAGACAAAGGCACCAGGCATCAAGAGGTGTCCAATAAACTTTGGATAGAATACTAGCAAGAGGGGAAACACAGCAAAGTTTGAATTGTGAAGTTTGGTCTAAAAACTCCCTCCCAGCTCTGGACCAAATCCAGACCTAGCTGCCTCTGACTGAGCTGAGTAATTGCCGCTCAGTCTTTCTCCATGTTCTCATCACGGGCGTCCCTGTGCACCGCCTTGTCAGGGGGTTGATGCACCTTCCATCTTCTTAATACTTCCAGCTTTTTCACCTACTCTACACAAATACTGTTTATTATGCAGTACCAGGTTGCCATTGTTTTGTTTTCATTGCATTTATTTTTGTGGTTACTGTCTATTTCAGGAAAATAATGTTTGTTTTCCATGGGGGATAGTGATATAAAGTTTTATTTTAAAAAAATGTATTTAAGCAAGAACAGACAGTTTGTGTAAAAATATGAAGATATGATTATACAGATGCTATGAGGAGATGAAAACAATAGTGCAGGTGATATACAAATAGGAGATATTGCCCTGTGTAATTTTGTGAGATGAAATAGAGGAGAGAAGAAACAATTTGAATTAAAATGCTGCACTGCAACAGACTAAGGAGGTGGCATTGGGTGCCGGTTGGTCATGCCTGGGTCAGATGAGCTGTAAGTGATAGGAAAGAACCTTGGAAACAAATTCTTACACATGGCTCCAGCCCAGCCCTGGGCACAGATGTGGGAAACTTTTTTTTTTTTTTTTGAGATGGAGTCTCGCTGTGTTGCCCAGGCTGGAGTGCAGTGGTACAATCTCGGCTCACTGCAACCTCCACCTCCCAGGTTCAAGCAATTCTCTCTGCCTCAGCCTCCCGAGTAGCTGGGATTACAGGCATGTGTCACCACACCTGGCTAATTTTTTTGTATTTTCAGTAGAGACGGGGTTTTCCCATGTTGGCCAGACTGATCTCAAACTCCTGACCTGAGGTGATCCGCCTGCCTCGGCCTCCCAAAGTGCTGGGATTACAGACGTGAGCCACTGTGCCCAGCCAGATGTAGGAAACTTTAATGTACGAGGTCCCTCAGAAGTTTGGAACCAGGGCGACTGGTAGCCATGTGGACAACTCCTCTTTGTGACAGTCATTGACTTTGGTCCCTCACTTGATGGGCCCTGTGTAGGCATTGTAAGGGGCTCTAGGAAGCTCAAGTAATCTCTGTCCAGTTACCTTTCAGGACCTGTGGCTGAGCTGAGTCAGAGTCTCTGATGATTGTCACATGCAGCACAGGTCCTTGGGAGGAAGGAGGGCCAAGCGGGGCTGGAGGTGTCACATGTTCCGCATGATGGACTCAAAGGAGAAATTTCAGGAAGAAAAAGTAAATGAATGCCCCAAGAGCGTTGAGGCAGAGGTAGGGTACAAGCAGACGGACGCACAGAGGCTGTGCTCATCACGGGGTGGTGGGGGTGGGGGTCCATAACCAAGCCTCAATTTTTGAGTGATTAAAATACTTGCCATGCTAAGAAAGTCAGTTTGGCTGGCATTGATGGAAGAAAAGGATTGTTGGACGGAATCGACTTTAAGTTCATCAAAATAAAGAGACAGAGTGAGAGAGAGCAGCTGCTCTCTCTACAGGCCAAATGAGAAGGGAAGAAGCAGTTGCAGGAAGTGGCTGAGAGGAGCCACAAAGCAGAACAGCTGGAGATGAGAGAACCCCATGGGCTGTGAGCACTGGGAGGGAGGGGCCTTGTCCAAGTCCCTGGGTTGGTCGTAGTTAATTCTCTTCCCAATGCCTATCCCTCGTCCCAGCTAACAGAATTCTAACTTAATTCTGGGCAGCAATTTGCTCAGACAGGCAATGGAGCATGGTTGGCCTAAGCCAGTCAGGACAATTCTGTTGCCATTTTCCCAGATGCTCCTCTAGCTGGGGCTGGGGACGTGAGACTTAATCACGGCCAATGAAGAACAAAGCATGTCTCCTGGAGGACTCTAAGAGAGTTTTACTGTCCTAATAGAAAGTTCAGATGAGGCTAGTGCTGTCTTCCAATCTGTGTCCTGCTTGAGCACACTGGGTGTTCTAGAGATGCGGCAGACGTTGTGTGATCCTGGGTGCAAGCCTACACACCCATGGCGGTAGAGCAGGAAAGTAGAAAGAGGTTGGAATCTTTGAATATGTCACTGGGCCACTGCACCAAGACCAAAGCAGTCTAACTCTGGATTTCTTGTTATGAGAGATAATTAATGCATTTATTGCTTAAGCCACTGCTTGTTAAGTGTTTTCTTACTTGCAGCTGACAACCCTCCTAGTGGAAACATGCTTGATTTTACAGAAGATCCTGAGGCCAGGCAAAGGGCCGGAACCCGCCCAAGATCACATGGTTGATTATAAGTTCCCTCAACAGACTTCAGACTGTTTCTTGAACTCTCCAACCCTGGCTGCAACCAACTAGGTTAGGCCCAGGCCTCTAGGCTCTTCTCAATCTCAGTGCTCTCCCTAGTTGATTCTGCCTTTGGTGCTTGATAAATCTTACTCAAACATAATTTTCTTTACCTTGGTTTCCTCACCTCCTTCCCTATCATAGCCCACAGTGAGGCAGATTCAAATTCCGGGTCCTCTCCCTGACATCACTTTCCTGTAACCCTGACTGAAGTGCGGGTGTCTGTACTGCACTAACCCCCATCATGACCACCTGGTTTAGATGCTTCTGTTCTTCTACCTTGACTCTTCCCTGCCTCTGCCCTGTTGACTGCTGTCCATTCTATGAGGCACACCTCCTCCATGAGGCCCACTCTGACTGCCCAGGGTACTAACTTGGAATCTTATATATTCATGCATGGATTCTTTTAATACTAACACTTTACCCTATACTATCTTTTAAATATTTTACTAGGACTTTCTTAAGAGAGAAAGTATCTGTCTTCTGCGTCTTTGGGCTACTTCACAATTTCATGGCACATAGTAAGTAACTGAAAAATACTTAGAGATTATAAATTTGTATAACATGACAAGGTAACCAACCCAATGGGAGAAAGTATTTGCAAATCATATATCTGATAAGGGGCTTGTATCCAGAATATATAAAGAACTCTTGTAACTCGATACTAGAAAGATAAATAACCCAATTTAGAAATGAGCAGAGGATCTGAGTAGATATTTCTCCAAAGAAGATATACAAATAGTTAATAAGCACATGAAAAGATGTTCAATGTCATTTGCCATCAAGCAAATGTAAATCAAAACCACAGTGAGGATGGCTATAATAAAAATACAAATAATAACAAGTGTTGGTGAGAACATGGAAAAATTGGAATTCTCCTATACTGCTGGTGGGAATAGAAGATGGTGCAGTTACACTGGAAAACAGTCTGGCAGCTCCTCACAGAGTTAAGAATAGAGTCATCAACTGATCCAGTAATTCCACTCCTAAGTATAGACCCAAGAGAAATAAAAGTTTGCACTCACACAGAAAGTTTGTACTTAAATGTTAATAGTGGTATTATTCATAATAGCCAAAAAGTGAAAACAGCCCAAATATCCGTTAACAGCTGGATGAATAAATAAATGTGGTATATCCACACAATGAAATGTAATTCAGCAATAAAAGGTACTGACATATGCTACAACATAAATAAACCTTGAAAACTTTATGCTAAGTGAAAGATGCCAATTTCAAAAGCCCACATATCATATCCACTGATACATACCCATTGACATTAAATGCTTAAAAAAGACAAATCTGTAGAGACGGAAAAGTAGATTAGTGGTTGCCCAAGGCTGGGCGGTTTGGGGAGTGGGTGATGGAAGTGGCTCCTAATGGCAGGGTTTCCTTTTTGAGGAATGAGAATGTTCTAAAATTGATTGTTACAGAATTCTGTGAACATACTGAAAAAAACCCCATTGAATTACATACTTTAAATGAATACATTATGTCACATATGAACTTTATCTCAATAAGACTGTTAAAAATATATTGTGTGTGAGTTTTTTGATCATTAAGCATTCTTTCAAAATATATTTATAATTGTTGCATAATATTTCATCATGTGAGTATACCAGAATATATTCAGTCAAAACTTTATTTCTGGGCATTTACAGTGTTTTCCTCCTGTGGTCAGGATAGGAAAAAACTATCCTTAATAATAAATATATTATTTATTAATAATAAATTAATATTAGTATCAATAAATTATTAATAATAAATGATTAATATAACCCTCGATGCCAATGCATTGTTATACAAATTTATAAATCTGTTCCTTAAGACAGATTCCTAAAGGATTTAAGATTCTTCTTACAAGTTACCAAATTACCCCAGAAATAGCCAATCAGATTGCCCAATTAATCATACCGTCTTCATATGGAATATTATTAAATACACAAAAAGCCAGACCAATGAGGAAGAATGGTAGATTATTTAAATTGATTTTTTAAAAATTCAGTACTGAGGTTAATCATTTTTCCAAACACACACTGGTTAAATTTGTCTATTTTTTCCTCTGTGATTTGACTCTTTCCTTTGCCTGTTTTTTTTTTCGTTGTTGTTGCTGTCAGTTTGTACAAGGATGTTATATATTAAAACTGTGTTACATTATGCAAGTGTTGTTCTCAATTTTTCCACTTGTCTTTTAATTTTGTTTTGACTTTTTTTGTTTTAAAGCACAGAGTTTCTTAATTTTATGCAGTCAAATCTATTGATTTTGTTTTGTGGTTTCTCCCTTTCTTTTATCTTTAGAAAGTCCTCTCAAACTTTAAATTTTCTTCCAGCTTTATGGTTTTGTATTTATAATTAATCTTTTATTCATCAAGAATTTGTGTAGGTTTATGATGTTAAATTAAGACATAATTCCCCTCCCCATTGTTATCAAACTGTCCCAAATTCTTTGACTGAATTCTTGTTTTTTTACCTCTGTCAATTCCAAACAATACCTTTATTATATAGCAAATGTATATGTATATTTTTGGCCTCTGCACTTGGGAAAATTTAAAAGTATGGACCCAGGTTGGAGGGGTTTACTAGTTTTTTGCTTTGCTGGTATTAATGTATTGTCTTTTTAAAATAGCTTTATAATGTATTTTAATAAATGATGTAAATCATCAACATTTTACTCTTTTATCAGATTTGCTTGGCTGTCCTCAGCCTTTTAATTTTCTCAATGAAGTTTAGCAGTTTTCAAGCTCCCTTGATCCCCACCACCTTACCTACCAACTCTCTAAAGTATTCTTTTGTGACTTTAAGGAAACTGTTTCATATATGATCTAAGTTAATGTGGAAAGATGCAGTATTTTTAAAACATCTAGAATAAGACATCTTTTGGGGTGACTTAGCAGCCTACACATTTCTTCTCTGACAACTGCCTTTCTCTATAGGAAAGAGTCCCCACAATCATGTTATCATATGTGTCCCCCACCCTCCCTCATCACAGCCCAATGGAGCAGGTGTGGACACCTGACCCAAGCTGGGCCAATAATAAAATATATAATATTTTCTGGGAATTTAAGTTTGGAACCCTGGCATCCTGGGATTGGTGTCCCTGAATCTGGGAGGTGACGTGGTTCTGGGTGGCCATGGTCTGCCAGGGCCTGGAGAGAAAGAAAGCTGATCTTCAGGAAGAGAGAGGAACAGTCAGCTGCACAGAGCAAAAGCAGCCCTTCAGAGAAGATGCACTCAGCACCCTTGCTATGAGCCTCTCAGTCCCTGTTGCTACTGCTCCCCAAATTCCTTGAGATTTTTCTGCTTTCTTCTTGTAAAATTATCTTCTTTGCCGAAACTAATTTGAGTCGTTGAGTTGTAGTTAAGCAACTACAGATCGCAGACCAACACAATAGTTGGTCTTTTTGGAATCAGAACATAATGGTAGAGATCTTTTGCAGGAGCCATGCTTCGTGCTAACTATGCTAACCTGGGCCGATGCATATTGCATCCTCAAAGTCCTGCAAAGTGATTATTATCTTGCCTCAGGGTAAGGTGGCAAACAAGGCTTCCAGAACCATCCTGAGCCACACAGACAGAATTCTCTGATTACCAAAATGAAGCAAATCTCTCAATGTATTTCTGAGGAGGCTGGTAGAACACCTTTTCAGTCCCCTACTCCTTGGCCAAGGATGCTGTTTTTCTCCGTCTCCCAGGAAACCTTCTAGGACCTCGTACACTAAAGAGCCATGATCATCTTCCAGTGGTTCATAAACAACTAGAGAGGGAAACTTTGATCACTGGGGACCTTGAGTAACACACCCTGATGCAGCACACTGATCTGTTTCCATCGTGGAGAGGATTACAACCTAGAGTTCCAAGGGAATGTCATTGATCAGTGGTTCTTGAAATTCTGCACGTCATTAATCCTTTCGAGAAGGTGAAAAAATCTATGGACACTATCATAAAAAAATCAATGGATGAGTATGAGTGAGTGTATATGAGCACCCACAAACACGTAGTTGCATATAATTTTGGGAGGGCAGTTTGTAGACTCCCTGAAGCCAAAGTACACGAACCCAAAGTTAAGGACTCTTTCCACAGGTGAAGCTGAATTTCATCTGATCAGGCCAAGTCTGTAATTTCATTTTTGAAGGCAGGATCTGGATGGATGCCGAGCTGGTGGAAAAACCATTCTCAAAGAGATTTGATTAACAAATGACTGTTACTCTGGAGGGAAGTCTAAGTGGGAAACATGAGGCCCTGCTCTTGGCCTTGTTCTATACAACATATGCCTCATTTTATTTTATTCATTTATTTATTTATTTATTCACCATCAAGGCCATAAAATTGAATTGAATTGAATTTCAAGAGATAATAGCAAGTTACAGTTACAGAAATAATAGAGAAGACTAATGGACAGAGAACTGTCTATGCTAAGATTTTTAACTCATTAATCTCTGAAATTTTTTTCCTGTATATTAACTGTAATTCATAAGGAATAAAGCTTTCCTAAACTTTTTAAAAGTGAAAAGTTAAATAAAATGATGGACATATATATTTATTTATAAATTTTATTTTATTTTAGATTGAGAGAAAGCAGGTGCACGTTTGTTACATGGGTATGTTGTGTACTGGTGGGGACTGGGCTTCTAGTATATCCATTAATGCAAATAGTGAACACTGGACTTAATAGGTAATTTTTTAACCCTTGCCTTCCCTTCCATCTTCCCCCTTTGTGAAGTCCCCAGTGTCTATTCTTTACAAGATATGTTTTAAATCAGTGATTTAATATAGGGCTGAAATTGACACAAACTTTATAGGGATAGCTGATATTCTGTATGAAAAAATCAAGATTCAAAAATATCTCAGCCAATTGGACAATGGGAAACTAAGACCCAGTAAAAGTTACAGCAAAGGGCAAATGTAACAGAACATATTCAGGTTATAAACCAGTTGTCCAAGTATGAATTGGAGGAATCTTGCACTTCTGAAAAAAATGGCAGGAGCTGTGGTGACTGTGGTCTCCTCGCTGTTCGGAGATGATAATGCCCCAAAGCTCTGGGGATCTCAGGAGGTGTAAATGGTTGGCACATGTCTGGATTACCCCAGGAGGGAACATAGCCTTGGCACACTGGGCAAGCATCTGAGGGACTGTCCTTATGTCTAGGAACTGCACTTCGCCATATGAGTTGAGGAAAAGGATTGTGTCCCGAGAAAGGAAGCTTGGAGATCCAGGGGCCATGGATTCATGTGATATGTGATATTCATGGATTCATATTCATACAGCTTTAAATAATCAAAACCCTTTACCCTGGAGAAGATACGTTTTGCTTGGAGGTAGGAGTGGGGCCTGATGGTGACTCTCAAATATCTAAATAGCTTCATATGGAGGAATGACTAGACCTACTGGGGGTGCCGAGCCCTTTCTAAAATGAGTGTTGCTCACTGACAGCACAGTCTGTCATTAGGAAAGGGTGGTCCTAATCCCGGGAAACACTTAAGGAGAGGCTTTCTGTTCACATGTGGGAGACACGCACCACTGCCCTGAGTGAAGGCTGAACTTGATCTGGGAAGTAACCCTAGCTGACTGGCAGTGGCTGTCTATGGCGTGGTGATGAGAAAGCATGGGACGGCCACTTCTGGGGTCAGCAAATCACTGAAGAAAGCCTGTGAGAGCAAGTGTAACGAGTGATGACGCTCAGGCTGTGTACTGGCCAACCCTTCGCTAAGGCTTCTTATTGCTTGAAGACTCTGTAATTTGCCCTTCTGTACTACAGCAAACTTCTTCTGGCACCTGTCTGTGCATCCACACACAATCTGGGTGCATCTCATATAGGTGTGTATTTTTTTTTTTTTTTTTTTTTTTTTGAGACAGAGTCTCGCTCTGTCCACCAGGCTGGAGTGCAGTGGCCGGATCTCAGCTCACTGCAAGCTCCGCCTCCCGGGTTCCCGCCATTCTCCTGCCTCAGCCTCCCGAGTAGCTGGTACTACAGGCGCCCGCCACGGCGCCCGGCTTTTTTTTTTTTTTTTGTATTTTTAGTAGAAACGGGGTTTCACCGTGGTCTCGATCTCCTGACCTTTTGATCCGCCCGCCTCGGCCTCCCAAAGTGCTGGGATTACAGGCGTGAGCCACCGCGCCCGGCCATAGGTGTGTATTAAGTGTGTGTGTTTGTACGTGTGTGCCTGTGTGTCTCTTCTTCTGGGTGACTGGGTCAGCTGTGAATGTGGGGGTGGAGCCCCGACTGAGCCCTCCGGGGCAGGCAGTTCTCTGCTTCTGTCTCATTTCACCCTTCCCTGTGGATAACACTCGGTCTCCACTCCAGCCTGTGTGGGCTCCTCACTGTCCTATGCACTGATACACCCACTGCTACCTCTCTGTCTTCTCTCTTGAAAAGTCTCTCATCTCTCCTGCCTCATCCTTCCCACATGTTCAGGCCCAGGCGCCTCTCCCTCCATGAACACGCCCAACTGTCCCAGGCTCTGCTGACCCCCTACTCGGAGGACCGTAGTGTGTGGAGACTGTGGTTTGCAGTGCATCATGGAGCGCAAGCTAACCCTCTAAAGGAACAGGGGTGGCCTTATTGAGTGTTTGATGGAAACGAGCTTCTGCAGGTGTCCAGATTGGGTTGCCTTGAAACTAGAGCCTAAGAAAAAACTTAAGTGCAGGAAATTTCTTGGAGAAGTGATCCCGGAGGAGAAAAGAGTCAGGGAGCTGGGCGAGTGGGAGATGGGGATGGAGGAAAAGTCAACACGAAGGAGAGCTATTGAGGCAGCAGGACCTTTGAGAATTGTACACAGCCCTCCCAGAGTTGTCTATCCCATGCTGGAAACTGAGACATTAATCCATATGCTCCCAGCCCCATGGGCTGCCAGGCTGAATGGACTCCCCTTCAGAGCAGGCCCTGAGTGGGGGAAAGGGAGAGAACTGCTTGTGCTTCAAGCAATGCATTGTCCACATGAGCCTGGGCTGCCTGGGACCTGTCTCCACTGCTGCTGAAGTCAGAGGGGCACTGAGGGGAAGTGGTTCAGGATGCCAATATCATGTGCTGCCTTAGCCCTGTTGGCCTGGTGCCACTTTGTATTTTCCACTTTATTTATCAAGCATTTATTGAGCACCACTGTATAACTCTGCTTCGGGCACCAAATTATAAAGAGCTCCAAGCCTGTTTTTTGTGTCTTTCCATTTAGCTCTAAAGCTGTTTAATGCAAGGAATTGATGCTCTGGACATACAGTAGGTACTGAAACAGATTTGTTGATTGATTAATTTGTTGATTGAACAATTTACTAAACTAAGGGTTTACGGTTTCTGTATTAAAAGCCATTCCTCATCTAAGAGAATTCAAAAGTTTACTTCCCATTCTCTGGAGCATTCTAACCTGCAATGTATGCAGTACACATCCCAATGATAAAGTCCTTAATAACTACAGGATGACTTGGCAGAAGGATTTAGATCTGAAGTCCAGAGCATGGCAATTACATCTGGCTCCCAACTTTTAAAAAATTGAAATAATCTTTATCTGAATTTTTAAAGGTATGTTAAAATTATAACATCAAATGTCAAATGTGGCGATGACTTATCCTGCCCATGTGAGAGGTGGCAGAGAGGATATAGAGCCTTAATATGCATGTTGCCATCACCTAAAGGTTAAAAACATCGGATGCGATCTGGTACGCTAATTGTACTTTTATCGATCACATTGGGAATCTGAATAGCACCAGGGAAATGAAATTCTTGAGGCCGGCCTTTCTGCCATAGACCTTCCTCATTTCCTTTGGACAAATGAGACGTTTGGAGAAGGAATTCGTCTCTAGGGGGTTGCTGTCCTGCTAAATTATTTTCTATTTCTCATTAATTCTTGTCTTCCTCTTGCCATTGCCGCCCATCCCTCCATGCCCTCCCTTGCCTGTCGGAGCCACAAGAAGCTGTCAGACCCACGTGTGCTCAGTGTCTAGTCCTTGCTGCCACGCTGTGTTCCCTTCCCTCCGAACCCAGGGCTCCTGGGACCCCGACATGGAGGGCTTAATTATGCCCTTCTGCAATTACTTGCTAATTGTTTCATCTGTGACTCTGCTCGCTCCATGAAAGATACTACCTTTTGTTTAAAGGACATGCTTTAAGTAATTGTAAGAAAATATAAAACGATGCCTCGGGAACTGCTGTAAAACTGCCAGAGGGACTTTAAGAAAGTAAATGTAAGACTGGAGCCAAGGCGGAGAATCATGGACTCCTCCTTCTGGAGGACGAGGCACTCATGTGGACACTCCAGGTTAGGGCGAGGGTGCAGAACAGTAGGGCAGGGAAGGACAGAGGACCAGGAATAACGGCCTGTAGAGCCTGGATGGATCGCACAGACCCGGTACTGAGCCAAAGAAGCCAGGCGCAAAAGAGCACATGCTGTGGGATTCCACCAACACGAAGTCAGGAAGAGGCAAAACTCATCCAAAGTGCTGGAGGTCAGGCTCGGGGTTACCTCTCGGTGTGTGAGTGCGGCAGTGATCTACACCATGATGTGGGTGATGCATACACAGGTAAGAGCCCACCAAATCGTATGCCTGAGATTGATGTCCTTTATCATATGTGCATACTATCTCAAGAAGTGACGCCACCCACAATAATGGAATAGTGGATGTCCATTTAGCCTCTCTTTGCCCAGGGCCCGGCACTGCACTATTTCCCTTGGGCCCCACATCACTCCTCACAAACATCTTCACGGCAGGCATCTTCAGCTTCATTTTCTAGAGGGGAAACTAAGGCTCAGAGAAGTTAAGAAACATGTCCAAGCACACCTGAGTTACAAACTCTTCCAATTGGGAATCCAGACAAAAACGGCAGAATTTCCCGAAGTGAAGATACCACCTGGAGTCCAGCCCCAGACAAGAGAAAGGCTGGTCACCTCCAAGCTGTCAATCTCCCTCCCTCCATGCGCACTGTTTTTCCAGTTGGAGGAAAAGCAGCACAGCCTTCGTGTCTGGGAAATTTTTACAGAGGACAGGGAGGTGCTGTTTTCCAGGGACCAGAGGTCACAGAGGAGAGGCACCTTGGGGGTGGCAGTGAGTAGGGGGGGAGAAGCCACCAGCAGGGGAAAAAAGCCCAAAGCCCAGACTCCTCACTCAGAACTTGCACATCTCCACAGCTAGACTGTGTAGGAGCATATCAGATTCCCCTGGGCAGTACACACTCAAGGCCCTCACTGATTATTTACAGGGGGTGTGGTGGTTGCCCTCACATCTGGCTGTAAAAAGATCTTTCTCTCCTTCCTTCCTTCCTTCCTTCCTTCCTTCCTTCCTTCCTTCCTTCCTTCCTTCCTTCCTTCCTCCCTTCCTTTCCTTTTTCCCTCCCCACCTCCTTCCTCCCACCCTTCCTTCCGGAAGGCAGCCCCCTGAATATGCTGTAGACTACACTAGAGATGCTGTAGTGAACACAGCAGTGAGTCCCTGCTCTCAAGGAGCTTACAGTCTGGAGGGAGAGACCAACAATGAAAAACTGAACAAACACACAAACAAATGATAGAAAGTATACTGCATATTGTCAAGTACAAGGGAGAAAAATACACAGCTAAGGGTAGTGGGTCTGGGATGAGAGATAGGACAGGGAAGGGGATGAAGAGTGACCTCTCTGAGGGGACCTGAAATGAGCAGACATTCACAGGTCAGGAGACGAGCATGCCAGGAAGTGGGCAGCAGGTGCACAGGCCCTGAGGTGGGAAAGAAGCTCTTGTGTCTGAAGAATGGCAGAAGCCAGTTTGGTTGGGTGAGAGAAAGAGAGCAGTAGTAGGGGTCAGAGGATCAGGCAGGGGCTGACAGTATGGAGCTTAATTTCTGTGGTAAATATAATGGGACCACATTCAAATTTTCAAAAAAAATTTGAAAATTTTTGAAGAGGGGCTGGCACGATCTGAATTTCCTTAGAAAGATCACTCTGGCCACCCAGTGGATGACAGACTTGGGGCAAGCCGGACAGGAGACGCCCGTTGGGTGGCTTCTCCAGAGTCTAGGCAAGAGACCAGGGAAGCCTGGACCGCTCAGAGCTTGTGATGAGCCTCTCCTAGAATCCTACATATAGCTCCTGGAGTGGCCCTGAACATGCTGTTAATGGCCCTGAGCCAGGCCCTCTACCGCCCCTGCCCAAGGGCCCCACTGGTGAAATTATAAATTGGTTCGGGGACACGACGTTAACAATCAATGAGTCAAATAGAACAAGTTTCTCTTTTTTCTGTTCTCCTTTAATCATTCTGGTTCCTCTTGGGAACCAGATTTCCTAACACTTACAACAGGGGTCTCCAAGGTGGGCTGCATCAGCCTGGAGGATGTGCAAGATAATCTTTTATAGCAAGAGTTGAAAATGTTGAAACTTATCATTATAGCTAATTTTCACTTCAGTGATCTCTGGGCTATTTAGTCCATGCTTATAATGTGCATAACACATCAGTAGAGCTGTGCATAGGCTTCTTTTATAAATACATGTGTTGGGGGATATCGTTAGATATTTTGTGATGGGGTGAGCATAAAAAAATATTTGAAATCCATTGGCCTACAGAATGAATTCTAAATTCTTCACCATGGCTTACCACTGCCCTATCATGACCTCTTCCTGCTTATTTCTCCAACCACATTGCCACTTCCTCCTTTATTCCTGCATCCTCTGTGTCAGTCACACAGCACTGCCTTCCCATCAGCCTGCCTGTTGATTGGAGAGTAGAGGGTGGGGACTGGTGGGATTATTCACTGACTTTCAAAACTTAGCATTTCCTGGACCATCTCCCGTACCCTACATGCTACCATCATGCCCTGAATGTATTTTTAGCACAGCACTGAACACACTTTGTTGCTCCTATTTATTTCTAGCTTGTCTGTCTCTGTCTTCTCTGGTTGTGAGCTCCTTGAGACAGGAGTGGTCATTTGCTGGTCTTTGGATCTTAGGGTGGCCAGATTTAGCAAATTAAGATACAGGAAGCCCAATGAATATTATTTTAGTATAAGTATGTCCCTGGAATATACTTATTTGGGACATACTTATACTATACTATGTTTGCTATGTGAAAATCAAATTTAACTGTGTATTTTAACTGGCAACCCTACAGAATCATGAGAACCTAGCTCAGGTGCTTTCATGGTAGAGATGTTTGACAATTATCTTTTGAATGAATGTCTGAATTAGTAAATTAGATGGTAGTGATAAAGATTCCTGTCCCCCACAAAAAAAAAAAAAAAAAAATCCCAGAGAGATATAAGAACTGAAGCAACACCAAAATACTTTAACTTTTAAATAAATGTGATATTTCAAGTGGAAATTTAGTACCTTTAAGAGTGTGTGTGTGTGTGTGTGTGTGTGTACTTCCAGCTCTGCTCACTAAATGGACCTGGAAGCAATAATCAATGACCTCCTAATATCCATGAACACACTTAGTACCCATATCTTGATTTGTAAATATCATTCTTCTCTAAAGGTTACGTGGAAAGATGGCTGGAAAGCATAAGGGCTGCCTGAAACATTCTGTTTTGTCAGAAAAACAAGGAAGAAAAGATTAATTGGGTCATGTGTAAAGGACACAGGATTAGCTGGAAGAGGCTTCAGTGCACAAATCTGTGACAATCTGAGCATCAAGAAGGATAATGTTGATAATGGATATCAACACATTGAAAAAATAATGAGTGTATAGTGATGAGGGAATGAGAGACAGAGAAAGTGAAAAAGGAGAGAGAAAACAAAAGAGAACAGAAGACAAAGAGAGAGAAGGGGAGGGGAAGGGAAGGTAGGGACAGGGACAAGAACAGAAGGAGAAGGTAAAAGGGTGAAAAGTTTATTTTTTCCCAGGAGAATGTCAGCTAATAAAAGTGAAAGGAACAAGAAAGTAGAAAATCACCATATGGTGACTGGCAATATAATAATTGATTCAGGTAAATGTAAACAAAGATGATAAAGAATTTTGTAAAAGGTAATTCAAGAACGGGGTATTCACATGGACTAAAATTATCTCACACACACACACACACACATACACACACACAATTTATTTGTTAATTACTCAGTGAGAAAGTGAACAGTTACAACGGCAAGATGGGGCATCCCTACTCTAACCAAGTAATGAAGCATCTTGTGTGATGGACCCCAAATGATGTGTCTTCTGATAGGAAGCACTAAGGAAAACCACCAACACCCATGGCGTATCCTTGGCAAAAATGCTGGACCAGAATCTAATCATAAGGAAATAATCAGACCAATCCACAACGTAGGAAATTTTATGAGACAATTGGCCTGGAATCTTTACAAATGTCGGTGTCATGAAAGACAAAAACAAAAGTGAGAGAGCTGTTTTAGAGTAAAAGCCACCGAAGTCCCCTAATAGCCACGTGTCATGGGGAAACCTTGATCGGATTCTGGCCTGCTGGAGGGGAGCACAGAGCTACAAAAATCCATCGGGGAAAATTGGGAAAATGGAAATGATATTGAACGAATGTTAATTTTCTTAGAGGTGAGTACTGCGTGGCGGGTCTGTGAAAGGATATTCTTATTCCCCTTGCATCTCCAGATGCAAGCCAAAGGATGAGGCGCCGCAGTGTCTGCAACTTAATTTCAAATGGTTCAGAGACAAAGAGAATGAATCTAGGGGAAGGGTTTTAAAACCTTAAAAGTAAAAAAATGCAAAAAAGGAGGGAGGAAAGCACGAAGATTGTGGAAGAAGAAAAGTTTGAGAAATTGGAGAGAGTCTGAGAGGCACAAAGGTAGGGCAGAGCGTTTGTGATTTCCCCAACAGGCGATGGAGGTGGGGAATGGTCCTATACCTTTTAAGGTTCCTATCACCTCCCTCCTTCTCCTGGACACACCCCTCCCCAAGCCCCAGAAAGACCCCCATTCTGGCTTCGGGGTGCTCTGTGAGGTACCCCTGCCTAGAGCAGAACTGGACATGTGATTGATGAAGCTGGAAGCTTCTCTGATAAATTCGGCCCTTCCCATCAGAGCTCAGTATTTCCAAGCATCACATTGCCCTTTAATATCTTTATTAAAACACATAACACATGCACACACATACACACACACACAGAAAGAGAGAGAGAGAGAGAAAGAAATATGCAAGAACAATCCAACACCTCCCTGCAGCTCTTCTGCTTCCTGGCTGCTGCCTGGCCTGTTATAGATGACGAAATGCACCACCTGAGCAATGATTCCTTTCAACACAATAATTACAAAACACTTAGCGGTATTTCTAAATGATTATATGTTTTATTTAAATATTTATCTTTCTCAAATTTGACTTAAAATCTATAAGTAATTAGTTATCAGCCTGGCTACCAGGGTGACAGGCAGTTTCCTTAATTTTCTATGCAGTTGACAGGTTTTAGCTCAGAAATTATTCCAGTCACAGCATACTTCAAAGGTCTAAATGAAAAAAAAAGTTAAATGCCTTAATATCTTTGAGATTTGCAAAGATATTTGAGGATTTGCTGAGGGATTCAGTGTAGGATGAAGAAAGTGTTTTGTTAGCAGGGAGACTAACTTGCATCTCCAATTTGAAAGAAAATGTGAAATCCAAATGCACAAAGATTATTTAGATGAGAGAGCACTGAGCAATCATTTTGATTCCTCTGTAGCCCATGCCTTTGAGTCCCAGGTTACACCAGTTCAGAGGAAATACAGGAAAGCATGCTTCCCTCCTCTGGCAAGGGTAACCACGGTTTAACAAGGATAAAATGCAAACTGGCAAACACTAATTATAAGGTGTCTACACTATAATTAAAGCTCTAACCCCTCCCCAACAAACACACACCAGCCAGCTGTATCTGCAAGGCTGCCATGTCCACTCCCTGTGGGGAGCCAGCTCTGGGCCCTGTGTCGGTTTGTGCCTCATTGCTTCTGACATCATGGTGCTCATTTGCTGGCATCTGGGCTAGGTCACCCTGGCAGACTCCCCCCACCCCCGGCCTGACACTGACCTGTCCCATTGGGGTATTCTAGGCTTTCAGTGGTTTGTCCCCACTCGTATGGGAGAGAGTGCAGTGAAGAAATCATGACTCTGCGGCCGGGTGCGGTGGCTCAAGCCTGTAATCCCAGCACTTTGGGAGGCCGAGACGGGCGGATCACGAGGTCAGGAGTTCGAGACCATCCTGGCTAACACGGTGAAACCCCATCTCTACCAAAAATACAAAAAACTAGCCGGGCGAGGTGGCAGGCTCCTGTAGTCCCAGCTACTCGGGAGGCTGAGGCAGGAGAATGGTGTAAACCAGGTATGTGGAGCTTGCAGTGAGCTGAGATCCGGCCACTGCACTCCAGCCTGGGCAACAGAGCGAGACTCCGTCTCAAAAAAAAAAAAAAAAAAGAAATCATGACTCTGCTTATGAGAGCCCTTTCTAGAGGCTCAGCTCCTTGTCTGGGGCTGTGATTCTAGAGGTGACTAAACCAGGGCCCTGGGCTTCAAGGAGCACAGAAGAAGTAGTTTCAGCTGTAACTCCAGCATGTACACAGAGCCCTTAAACAGCTACATTTCATGGGAGCTGCTTCTGAGATCTATACACACACACATGCATGTATGTATTGTACATATGAAGTATTATATGTATGTGTTGTGTGTATGTTTATAAGTATGTAGTATGTGTATAAATATGGCTTTGTATATAAATCCAGATTTGTAGGTGAAATGTCCATATTTTAAAAAATGCTTTGCAGACCAAATAAAATGTTTACTGGCTAAAATGGGCTGCCAATCTGCAATTCCTTAAGTTGAGGCCCATAGAGGGCCCCCAGGTCACCCAGGCTGTGCCAGAACCACACTTATCCCCTGGACACAGCCCTCATCCCATGAATCTGACCTGGCACCTGGGTGGGAGGACACTCTCCTTTCTCCTCAAGGCATTTCCTTCTCCGCTTCCCCTGTAGATGGGCCTGGAGGGACTTGGGCCTCACTTTGGCCTGTGTGTTCCACAAAAAGATAAGTGATTTTTTTCTGGCGTTAACCCACGACCTGGCCCATGCGCTCCCTTTATAGTTCAAATGGGCTCTTTGTGAGAAAGCTTTGGTGGCGCTCCCTACAAATCACACCATCACAAAAGAATTCTTCAAAGCCCCAGTTCATGCAGAAGCAGAAATGGCTTCCTGGGCCCAGGTATAGCGCCTTTCTTTGCCCTGCTTGCCTTTAACACTCCCCAGCCTTCCTGCATCCCTGCTTTACCAAGAGGACAGGCTGAAATGCCTCGAGAAATGAACTTTGTGTTCTGGGATTCCTGTCAGGAGCCTAGGTGCTCAGATGTCAGGGAATGGGAGGAAACTGAGAGACCGGGTTGCACAGTCTGGGGCTCCACAAAACAGAGGGTGTCAAAGGCCCTCCTGAATAGGGGCAGAGAAAAATGGAAACCTACATGTTCCACCTCTTGTCCTCTTGAGTTGTCTGGCCAGCTGTCTTGGGGGCTGCCTCAGGATCACGGAGGTAGGGGTCCGTTCCCCTGAGCTCTTTGTGCCAGCTGGTCCCCCTCCCCCATACCAGGAGCTGTCATGGAAGCCACATGCCTTGGGGGCTGGGGCTTGATTCAGCTCCCTGACTTCCCAGGGGTGAGCCTTCCACAGGATGCTTTCTCTCTTCTGAGTGTTGGGCTTGCTGGTATCACCCTTTAATATCAGACCCTCACCCCCAGCCTACCAACTTCTCCTTCTATTTCTAGATGTACTGGTGACTGTTAACTCACAGCTGCCAGCTCTCTCAGACCTGGATTCATTCTTTCATTTCAGTTTCCAGGGACCCCGGCACTGTCCCTCAGGACATGTTTTCTAATCTGTGTTTTTCTAACTTTGTAGCGTTGCACAGGACAGCTCTGACGGACTGATCCAGGCCTCTGAAAAACCATGGCCTGGCCCATGTCTTTCATGTACCGACCTTTCCTCTTTTCTGCCTGGAGCTCACTCCCTCATCCTAGTCTGCCTTCTTCTCCCAATGAACTCAAGCCTGTTTCTCTTATTCCTCCAACCAAGCCTGCTGTCTGGAGAAGTCCTGACACCCGTAATTTGCACGCCAATATAAGCTAGTGTCACTTGCCCCAGGGAGACTGGCTTTAAATCTGCTCTCTGGTTGCAGAAGGGAACTTCAGGTCCCAGGGAGCAGGAAGGAGCTGGCTGGGGTGTGTGACCGATCACCTCCTGGCTGGGTGGGCCTCAGGCAACCAAATCAGGAGTGAAATAAAAACCTCTATACAGCCAAGGAAGACTTGGCATCCCTGGTGAATCAGTGGGCAGGCTGGGAAACAGAGGTCTTTAGTATCTGGCATCAGCTATCTGGTTTGCAAGGTTGACTCAGCTATGGCCGTCAGTGATTCATTTAACAAGCATTTATTGAGCACCGACTATGTATCAGTCATAGTCCAGGCACGGAGAATGCAGCAGTGAACAGAAAGACAAAATCTCTGTCCTCATGGAGCTTGTATTCTAGTCAGGGGGGCAGTTGATAAACAAAGTAAATAATTAAATACACGTTGTACTAGAAAGTGTTACGTGCTAAGAAGAAGAAAATAAAGTAGGAAGGGGAATGAAGTGTTGGAGTAGGGTTGAATTCTAAACCGGGTAACTGGGGAAACCCTTGCGGAGAGGTGAATTTTAGGTAAAGATTGGAAGCAAGCGAGGGAGGCTTGGAGCAGCTGTCTGAAGGAAGAACATTCCAGGGCTCCAGGGTGATATATACAAGGGCATGTGCAAAGACCCTGCGGTTGGGCATGTCCAGGATGTTTGTGGCACAGTGAGGAGGTCAGCAGCCAACACAGGAGTGAGTGAGGGGAGGAATTGCAAAATCACATGACAAAGTATGTGGACACAGGGAGGGTGAAGAATTAGGGCCAATTGCCCTATTTATCACATCACACTACAACATCTCTACTTCTCCATGAAGAATCATTTGGGATCATTCAGGGATAGAAAAATGGCTGTTGAGACCCAAGTCTCTCTTCCACTCTAATTTCTTTCATCTCCGTGTTCCTCCCAGCAATTCTTTTTCAGGGCTGTGACTTCATGTTCCTTTCAAGGAGGGTCAGTCAAGCTTCTTTGATTGTAAGCCAAAGCAAACAATTCTTGCCATTCCATCAAAAAGGGAATCAAATGAAGGCTATCAGGCAGCTCAAAGACTTGCAGAAAGCTGGAGAACCAGGCTAAAAACAGCGTATGACAGGCCAGCTCTGGGGATCCTCGCAGCAGAACCTGCACAACTCTTTGCCAGGCACCGATGCTGGGGCAAGGGAGCTCCCAAGAGGCTTTCCGACACTGTGTCTTTGGGCTCAGGATTCAAAGTCCTAGAAGACAGTCTCACTGGCTTAACTCCTGTTTCTTGGTCAGGACAGGGCAGGGCACCACAGTTTATAGCTTTCCAGCACTATCCAAAGTAAGAAATAGTGGCTTCCCAAAAGAAAGTCAGAATGCTATTAGGAAGAGAGAATGGGACAAGATGTCCAAAAAACAACCGAGGTCCTCTTTGTCAGGCTCCCAAGCCAATGGTGTAACAGAAAGAGCCTGGAGAGCAGACATGGGCTAGATTTTATCCCCTGCTCTACCACTAACTTGCTTGGCACATTAAAAGCTGAATTCTGTGGATTATTTCTTCACAAACACTTGTATGGCACTTAACGGTGTTGTAGGCCCTGTTTTAAGAACTTGGCAAATATTAACTCAGCAGTCCCTGATCTCAAGGAGCCATTAGGGAGGACAGCAACTTACCTGATCTCACCGATTGGTTGTAAGGATTAAATAAACACATGTGAAATGTCTAGCAGAACTCCTGGCATGCAGATAATGTTAAAAAAAAAAAAAAAAAGAAACTGCAAGTTGCCATCTCCCACCAGTCCCCCACTTCTATCCTATGGAGAGCTCCATGAGAGAGGAAGCTGCCTGAGGTTTCAGGGGCCATCCTGAGTTGATATTGACATTTAGGACAGCTCCCCCTTTAATAGAACAACCTAACCCCTCTGCCCACCGGAGTCCAATACGAAGTTTGGGACACTGCTAGCACATCTTTAGAGTGAACTGAGGTATGACTTCAGGGTGTCTTGTTACCTCCATCTTCAGCACTTTCTCATGCCAGGGAGACTCGTTGCCTCCTTTCCTATGCTCTGAGCAGCGCCATACACATTCCAATGTGATGAAGGGAATGTTCCCCATTAGTGCTGTCTGTTGTGATAGCCAATAGCCACAGCTGGCTACTGAATCCTTGAAAGGGGGCTAATTTTACTGAGGAGCTGAATTTAAAATTGAATTCCGTTTTAATCATTGAAATTTAAATAACCACTCGTGGCTAGCGGCCACTGGATGGAGCGTGCAGCTAAAGCTGTTCGTGCTATAGAATACACCTCAGGGGCTCTGACACCTGGGATCGGGGCAGCCAGATGGTGACTTTAGGGAAGGCTCACTGGCAATGTCTCACTTTCTACCCTTAGGAGGCTGCTTCAGAAGGGTCTCTGCTCTGAGCATCTCCAGCCCTGGCTCCTGCTTCCCCCAACTCCTAGCAGTACCCCCCACCCCCACCCCAGGGTGGAGCAGCCAGCTGATGCCTTGGGCAGGGATCATCTTGCTTCAGTTCTGTGGCTCAATGTTCTCACAACTGACAAGCCAGACGGGTAATGGGGGTGAGATAAATGGGAGACACTTGGAGAAGATTTAATTAATCTGGGGTTTCAGTTCCCCCAGCGCAACTCATACCTTTAGAGCCACTGTCTCTTGGTTGCATTCACAGGTTGCATTTTACAGAAGAAGAACAACAGAAGTCCTGTATACACCAATAAGTAGAGTTAGGACCACAAAATGTGAAAGCTGAAGAGAACCTTCAAGAGCGTCTGACTTCACATCCTTATTTTATGGGTGGGGAAAGTGACGCATCCTTATTTTAGTGTGGATGCTTTAGTCTGTTCCTACTGCTGTAACAAAATGCCTAAGAGTAGGTAATTTACAAAGAACAGAAATTTATTTCTTACTGGTGGCTGGAAGTTCAAGATCAAGGTGCCAGCAGGTTTGGTGTGTGGTGAGGGCTGCTCTGTTCTTCCAGGATGGGGCCTTTTGGCTGCATCCTCCAGAGGGGACGAATGCTGTGTCCTTACATGACAGAAGGAAAAGAAAGATGAAAAGGGGCCTAGCTAGTTTCCTCCAGCCATTTATAAGATGTTAATCCCATCCCTCATGGCATAATCACTTTCTGAAGGTTCCACCCTTCAAGACTGTTGCATTGAGGATTAAGTTTCAACATGAATTTTGCAGGGGACACAAACATCCAAAGGATAGCTGTGGACAAGCTGGGTGTTTGCCTCCCTGGTCCAGTCCTGCAGGATGGGGTGTGGGAAAGGACACAGCTTCCCTCCCGTAACTGAGCTGATGAAGCCAGAGGTCAAGTCCCACAGGATCCCAAGAGAGGGAGCTGGGGGCACACACACAGACATGCATCCAGGGTGGGACATCTGAGCAAGGGGTGGGGAGGACAGCTGCGGGGTCCAGGCAGACAGAAAGCTGGGGCAGGTGAGGTCAGCCAGAGAGGTGTGGACCCACATTCCAGACAATTAGCAGAGCACCCCCCAGGGCCCACCGAAAGACTTTCCTGGGTTGCTGGGGCCCCTTTTCTTTTTTCTTTCTTTCTTTCTTTCTTTTTTTTTTTTTGAGATTTTTAACAATAGTGAATTTCACATTCATTTATTTATTTTCATTTTTTTATTATACTTTAAGTTTTGGGGTACTTGTGCACAACGTGCAGGTTTGTTACATAGGTACACATGTGCCATGTTGGTTTGCTGCACCCATCAACTCATCATTTACATTAGGTATTTCTCCTAATGCTATCCCTCCCCCAGCACCCACCCCTTGACAGGCCCTGGTGTGTGATGTTCACTGGGGCCCTTTTGAACAGTCTGCATCTATTTTACAAACCCAAGAAGGGGCACGGGATTTTAAAAAGCAGTGAAAGGCAGCCAGTCACAGAACCAGGACTCATTCCCATGTCTTCTGATTCCCCTGCCAGTCCTCTTTCCACCACTTCACTCTGGTGAAATAGGCCACATATTTTGAAAGAGCTTTTCCATCTAGAGTTACTTGACAGTATACACAATTCTAATCTTAGGTATAATTACTTGAGCGTGTCTTACTAAGGGCCAGGAATGTGCTGATGGTTTCATAGGCCATGATGTCGCTTGATATTCATGACAGTCCTGTCAAGTAGGTTTTCTTCTACCCATTTCACAGATGTGGAAACAATCTTAGGGAGATCAAGTGACCTATCAAAGGTTGCAGAGCTAGCAAGTGGCAGAGTTGAAATTTGCACTCAGCGCTGTCTGACTTGAAACCCTTACTCTTGTAAGTCTTGTGAGTGCAGCAGTACTGCCTCACTAGCCACACTGACAGACTCGGAGACTTACAGGTGGCAAGACAGTCTGGGAACGCAGAGTTTGGTAGCAGAATGGAAGACAAAACCTGGGACCTGATCCACCTCTGAGTTCTGTGCTTCCTCCTGAGACCACGTTTCCCCTTTCTCGTATGTCCTAGTTTTCTCTTTTGGCCACATGACTTCACAATTGATTTTATTTGGCAGGTGGGGAGAGGTCTCTCCTGTGGTGGTCCCAACAGTGAATATTGATTTTGGGGGCCAGGAGTGTGCTCTCATTTGGGTCATCTCTGAACCACACCACTTGAGTGGCATCCCGTGCTGAA
The DNA here is from genome assembly GCF_002776525.5 of Piliocolobus tephrosceles. NCBI lineage: Eukaryota > Metazoa > Chordata > Mammalia > Primates > Cercopithecidae > Piliocolobus > Piliocolobus tephrosceles. Next base: position 1,146,442 of record NC_045444.1, on the reverse strand, counting down.
GATGGTACCTGTCCTTTCGGCCAGCACCTTGGGCGTGAAGGGAGGCGGGATTCCCAGCAGACTGCTGGGAAAAGGTTAGGAGCTCCACGCAGCATCCTTGATGAACACTGGGGCCCACTCCACGAGAACAGACGTCTGAGCAAAGAGCACTTGCCACTGATTGATAGGCATGCACTCTCCCTCTATAGGGGCAGGGCTGGAGGGCTGTTAATCATCTCGCCACAGTGCCCTCCATCAGAGCACAGGAGTGCCCACACTCTCGCCATGCCCAGGGGAGGGGTATGCCTCGAACTCTCAGGTGGGGCCAAGTTGCCAGCCTGTCCATGGCTACCTACGATGTTCCTGGGAGGACTAGGAAGGCCTTACCTGGGGGACTTGTTCCACTGCCACCGCTGTATGCCTCTCACCAAGCACTTCCCAGTCCCACTGGAGATAGCAGCTCAGCTTCACCTCTGAGTGATATCCTCTGTCCTTGAGGATGGGGAAAAAACGGCAAAAAGCCAAACATGGCTTGGGGACAAAATTCCACTGAGAACCTGGGCAATATAGCAACACCCCATCTGTACAATTTTTTTTTCTTTTTAAAGTCCAGCCAGGTGTGGATTTTTGTGCCTGTGGTCCCGGGTACTCAGGAAGCTGAGGTGGGAGGATTGCTGGAGTCTGGGAGGTGAAGGATACAGTGAGCCAAGTTCACACCACTGCACTCCAGCAGCCTGGGTGGCAGAGTGAGACCCTGTAAAAAAATATCTGTTTCTTTGTTTTCATTTTGTTTTGTTTTATTGTGGTAAAATGCACATAGCATAAAATTTACCCATTAGTGACATTTAGTACATTTACAATGTTGTGTGACCTTGCCTCTATTCAGTTCCGAGATGTTTTCACCATCCCCAAATGGAAGCACCATATTCATTAGCAGTCATTCCCCAATTCCTCCTCCCCAGCCCCAGGCAACCACTATTCTACTTTCTGTCTATTTGGATTTGCCTATTCTGGACATTTCATATAAATAGAATTATATAATATGTGGTCTTTTGTGTTTGGCTTCTTTCACTTGGCATAATATGCTCAAGGGTCATTCATGTTGTCGTTAGCACTTGTTCCTTTTTTATGGCTGAATAATACTCCATTGGGTGGACATATTACATTGCTTATCCTCTCATTTGTTGATGGCCACTGGGTTGTTTCCCCCTTTTGGATGTTATGAATAGTGCTGCTATGAACACCCATGTACGAGTTTTCATTTGAACACCTCTTTTCAATAAAAGAGATGATATTGTTTTATATCTTTGAAACAAATCCATTATTTCTGTGCTGTCCAATATGGTAGCCACTAGCCAATGTAGATATGTAGATTTAAGTCAATTAAAATTAACTAAAAATAAAATTTCAGTTTATCAGTTGCACTGGCCAAATTTTAAGTGCTCAGTAGCTACATGTGGCTGAGACTACTGTATTACACAGCACAGACATGGGATATTTCCATCATCACAGAAAACTCTATTGGTAAACTCTTATGTAGAATGCACTGCTAATGGAAGTCCTGCCAGCCCTTCAGCAGCCACAACTCCTGCAGTTTCCAATGCCTTGGGCTTCCCTGATTTCTTCCTTTTCTTGGGTTTTTCTTTGAGTGCAGGGCCATTTCCCTGCCACCGTCCTTTCCAGAGCAGGAAGGAATATTTTCTCTGCTTGCTTTTTTTCCTCCCTTTTCACTCCAAGACAGTTAAAGCTAGAGCTCTTGCTTTGCCCCCTAATTCCCATACTCTGATGGATTCTGTTCTCATCCAGCATTCTATATCACACTCAACATCTGCCCCTTTAACAGTGACCCCCTCAGTCCCTGGTGGGGCTTTGGCGTTACTCATGTAATCCAGTGTGGGCCCAGTCTGCAAATGCTAATGCTGTTACATCAGCATAGCTTTCTCTGAGTTCCTGTTTTTGCCCATTCCTACATTTGCCCACCTCAACCAAAGCTTTCCAAAAGAGTGTTCCCTATGCATACGGGGTGTGAGCTGCAGTCACCTTGCAGGGTTCCCATGTCTCTCTGCTCCTCCAGCACCCCTTGTGGATATCTTTTGCCTGTGCAGGTCCATGGAGGAACCTTTGGCCAACTGTGCCATTTAGAGAAATGCCACCATGCACTGAGGGCAGGGAAGACTGGGGGTAGGTTTCTGGGTCTAGTTCTGGGCATGATATGCAAAGCCGTAATGGTTGAGTCTTGGTATATGTTGTGGGTCACCACACTCCTGGAACAGCCAAGCTTGTACCAGAGAAGGCTGTGTTTACAGGCTGGATTAGGCTGACCAAGAAGTTGGGAATGGTGTGGAGGTGGCTGGTGCATCTGCCCTTTGGTCAATCCTACCTGGACAGAGGTTTTAAAACTGATAAGCTCACATTATAGCATCATTGGGGATTAACCTAGGAGGTCCTCTAGTCCAGGGCCCCTATTTGATAGATGAAGAGATTGAGGCCGAGGAAGAAGTTTGGTAGCAAGAAGGAGTGTGAATCCCAGAAAGCATTGTGTGGCTCCACTGTTGCCTGATTCCCTAAATACTTCACACCTGGAAGCACTGTTCTCACAGGCTGCTACCATCAATGCCACCATGAGCCAAGAGGCTGAAGTCCAGAAGTCTACCAGGCCAAGTCAGCTCCCAGACAGGAGACACATATCACCACAGCAGCCAGCAGAGACTAGAAGGTCATCACAAGAAAAGGTAGGACCCAGGAACATGGCCCTAGGTGGGAACAATGGGATTTCATAAGCAAGATGCATCTATATCCTGGCTAATAGGAAAAAGTGCTAAGGACATCCATTGACCATGCAGGAGGGTCTGAGAGGTTGGGTATTGCCAAGGGGCAGGTGACAGGCCCAGGTGGGGAATTTCCTGGTAGCAGCTGGTAAAATGCACGTAACTGTGGTGAAAGGACTCCTCATATCACACTAACAGAACAACCAGAAAGATGAGAATGAGAAAAGCAAGGGGGAATTGGGGTGTGCACCAGGAGGTCAGCTTCAATAATGCCTTCCTGCTTCTCTTCAGGTAGCTGTCCCTACCTCCCAACATGTAGATACCCAGTGGGCACTGACCCCAGGATCCCAGCCCTCCTGAGAGGGAAGCTATGGTGAAAGGGTTGACAATAGCTGGCAGCAGAACAAGCAAGACAACTGGAAGACTCAAGATGTGTGTGTCCAGACTACGACCACTATTCCACAGGACCCCTGGGAGGTGGCCAGCCAAGCAGCAGACACACAGATAAAGACAGCCAAGGAGACAGGAGACCAGCTCAGCAGCCTCCTCACCATCACTGCCGGGATCATCTTGCAGATGCCTTCAAGCCCTAAATTACAAGAGGACAAAGAAAAATGCCTCAGCAGCTGAGAACAAGTCCTCTGCCAAGACTGACTAGGGCAGGACTGAGGAATTGTTGGCTTTTTCTACTGTTAGCCCCTGTGGACAGCCAGCAAGGACTAACAAATATGAGATTCTAGCAATAAGATGTGAACAAACAAGGTTGGAGCTGAAGTCATCAAATACAAAACTGTTGACACAGTGACTAGAGCTCTAAGCATTATCTGTATAGCATAGGGTTTTCATTTTGTGTTTATCCACAGACTTTTCTTTTTAGTAACAGCAAACATTATTATTATTTTTTTTTTTTGAGATGGAGTCTAGCTCTGTCGCCCAGGCTGGAGTGCAGTGGCCTGATCTCAGCTCACTGCAAGCTCCGCCCCCAGGGTTTACGCCATTCTCCGGCCTCAGCCTCCCGAGTAGCTGGGACTACAGGTGCCCACCACCTCGCCTGGCTCGTTTTTTGTATTTTTTAGTAGAGACGGGGTTTCACCGTGTTAGCCAGGATGGTCTCGATCTCTTGACCTCGTGATCCACCCGTCTCGGCCTCCCAAAGTGCTGGGATTACAGGCTTGAGCCACCGCGCCCAGCCAAACATGATGTTTTTAAAGCCTTCAATCCTTTCACATCTTGTGGAGTTGACATTTGAAAGAGTTTTAACCAAGGAAAGCTTGACAGGCTATAATACTTGCTTTTGGAGCTGTGGTCTGCCATATAAGAAATCTAATGATGCAAGACTGCCATGCTGTAAGGAAGCCCAGGCCACAGGTGGAGACTGTGGGTGGGCACTCTGGTGACAGCCCAGGCTCAGCTCATCATAGACCATGCCAGCATCAACCACCAGCCTTTTGACTGGGCCAGCTGGGCCATTCAAAACAGTTGAAACTTTGGATGACTGCAACCTGGGCAGACCTCTGACTTTTGCAACCTGACTTGAGACCTGTTGTGGGAAGTCGGGGATCCCCAACAGAGGGACTGGCTAGAGCCGCAGCAGAGGACCATAAATTGTGAAGATTTCGTGGACATGTACCAGTTCCCAAATAATACTTTCATAATTTCTTACACCTGTTCTTACTTTAATCTCTTAACCCTGTTATCTTCGTAAGCTGAGGATGTATGTTACCTCAGGACCACTGTGATAATTGTGTTTACTGTACAAACTGATTGTAAAACATGTGTGTTTGAACAATATGAAATCACTGCACCTTGAAAAAGAACAGAATAACAGCTATTTTGAAGGAACAAGGGAAGACAACCATAAGGTCTGACTGCCTGTGGCGTCGGCAAAATACAGCCATATTTTTCTTCTTGCGGAGAGCCTATAAATGGATGTAGAAGTAGGGAAGAGATCCCTAAATTCTTTTCCTAGCAAGGAATATTAATAATTAATACCCTGGAGAAGGAATACATTCCTGGGAGGAGGTCTCTAAATGGCTGCACTGGAATTGTCTGTCTTATGCGGTTGAGATAAGGACTGAGATATGCCCTGGTCTCCTGCAGTACCCTCAGGCTTATTAGGGTGGGGAAAAAACTCCACCCTGGTAACTTTGAGGTCATACCCGTTCTCTGCTCTCAAACCCTGTCCCTGTTTTCTTTTGTTTAAGATGTTTATCAAGACAATATGTGCACTGCTGAACATAGACCCTTATCAGTAATTCCGCTTTTGCCCTTTGCCTTGTGATCTTTGCTTTTGCCCTTTGCCTTGTGATCTTTGTTGGACCCTTATCAGGAGTTTCTGATTTTGCCCTTGTCCTGTTTCCTCAAAAGCATGTGATCTTTGTTCTCCTTTTTGCCCTTTGAAGCATGTGATCTTGTGACCTACTTTCTGTTCTTGCACCCCCTCCCCTTTTGAAATCCTTAATAAAACCTGCTGGTTTTGTGGCCCAGGAAGGCATCATGGTCCTACTGATACGAGATGTCACCCCTGGCAGCCCAGTTGTAAAATTCCTCTCTTTGTACTCTTTCTCTTTATTTATCAGCCAGCTGACTATTAAATATTGGGGCGGGTTCCCCTGATAGAGACCTCCAAAGTAGAGCTGCCTGGTTTAGCCCTTCCTGAAATCCTGACCCACAAAATAGTGAACAAACAAAAACCCACCAAAACTCCACCTTTATATAGAGAGAGGTTTTTTGAAGCTCACAAACTGCATGGACTTGTTAACAAGAGTCTTAAAGTTTGAAAGAGTGAAAAACACACTGAGGCTCCTGAAGAGGGAGTAGCTTGCTCTGGAATATGCCGATCTGGAAGCCAGGCTGCCTGTACCTGGGGCTGTGGAGTCCTGCCCATTTCACACTCTGTCTTATGTGCTGACCAGCGCCTCAGACAGATGCACTCACTGCTGGCCACAGTACTACCTCTGGCCTGTGTTACTTATTTTATAGAAGAGTTTTTTACTCCAGTGGCTTCCATTCAAGAAGGGAGTCATTGGAGAATTTCCTGGCTGACAGGAATAAAGATTGAGGGGCTTGTCTGCGAGCAGGCCCCTCAAATCAAGCCAGCTGGCCCAAACCTTTGTCCTGTCTTATGTCTGAGGCTGCCCAATTCTGGAAGGGGAGGGAGGCAATGCAATGGTTGGGACAGAGGGGCCTGAGGAGGGGGAGCCTAGCCAGGTTCTCAGGCCAGCCTCCTATTGGGAAGGAACATGGATGGACAACTCTGAGTCAGTATTGCTGAGTCAAGCGAATACAGGCGGAACCCAACCAAGCAAGCAACTCAGCGGCTTCCTGGTGTGGGGCAACCTTGGGCATCCATCAGGGGGTCCCAAAAGGGCTTTTAAGCAACTGGGGGTAGCGCTGTTCTCTAGCAAAGCAGATGCACTTGAAGAAAGATTGACAGGCCCGAGAGGCTCCCCTCAAGCTCTTGTCCCTCCCTAAGAGGATGACCAATAAACGCAGACTTGTGGCCTGTGGGAGTGAGACACTGGGCAAGCCTGGCTGAGGAGTGCAGAGGCAGCAGCTTTGTGGCAGCTTTCCCCCTGACAACAACCTCTCTAGGAAAACCCCAGCCCAGGGACTCAGGCAGCAGAAGAAATCCAGTCTGGTGGTGTTCTGGGGCCAGCCCTAGCTGGACCATGTGAATCAATCCCTTCTCTGGACCTTATCTTTCTTATTTCTGTAATGAAGACTGGGGCAGGGTGGATGATATACATAATGACTTTAGGCTTCTTCTTTTCAGCCAGGGAATTCTTTATTCAAATGAAATGTTACAAAGAAAAAAGAATCTTACAAAGAACAAGGCAAAAAAGAATGATGCAAAGCTGCTGCGGTTGAAGGAGTGTGCCCAGAGCTCCGCCGCCAGGCCCCAGCCTACCCTGGCTTCTGGCGCCTGGAATTTCCCAGCTCTACGTGTCTCTGATTATAAAATAATACTTGCTCTCCTATCAGTTTCCTAGGGGAAAATTTGAAGTGAGCCAACCTGGGGTTCAAATCCAGTTTTACCCCTAGTTTCTTCATCTGCAAAGTGGATCTAATATCACCTACATCCCAGGGTTCTCAGGAGTTCAAGGTACCCCTGGCATAGAATCTGGCATCATGGTGCCCCTCGGGTTTGTCCTTCCTTCTCTTTGTACATGCTGCTTTTGTGTTCCATCTCATCACCTCCTACCATCCCATCAGATCTTCTCTGGGCTCTGTCCAGAATAGATTATGGGCCAGGCACTGTGCTGGGTAGTGGATAGCCGGGGTTTAAAGATAAATAAGACAAGGCCAGTGACTTAATGGAACTTACACATAAGAAACTGATCATCCCCACACAAATAGTTTAGGTAAATGGATGTATTTAAAACTAGAGACAGAACTTTATCTTGATTAATGTTCACTCAATAGCTTTGGTCTAAATCTTCTGGCTTGTTTTACATCTTATTTCTGTTTTCAGACATAAAAAGCTATCTCCTCTTTCTTTCTTTTACCTGCTAGTCAACATGATTTCCACATCTTTCCCCTATTACCACCAAGATAATGAGAACTGGGTGAAGAGCAGAGTTCCAGGTCTTGCCACCAGATTGGTTTCAATACATTCAAACCAATACATTAACCACAACCCTGCAGTGATTCAGCCAGTTCGAAAGTTATCTCTCCCACTTGTGCATACTCCTACACCTTTCTATTTTAGAATTTTTACTACAAATTTATTTGCATATACACTCATTTTACATGCATATTACTATATATATGTACACTCATAATTTTACATGTATATCACTATATGTATGTATATGTGTGTGTGTGTGTGTATATATATTTATTATTATTATTATTATTTTTGAGATGGAGTTTCACTCTTGTTGCCCAGGCTGGAGTGCAATGATGCGATCTTGGCTCACTGCAACCTCTGCCCCCTGAGTGCAAGTGATTCTCCAGCCTCAGCCTCCCAAGTAGCTGGGATAACAGGCACATGCCACCACACACAGCTAGTTTTTGTAGTTTAGTAGCGATGGGGTTTTACCATGTTGGTCAGGCTGGTATCAAACTCCCGACCTCAGGTGATCCACCCACCTTGGCCTCCCAAGGTGCTGGGATTACAGGTGTGAGCCACCATGCCTGACCCTACATATCATCATTTTATACATATTTTTAGTAACAGTCCCATTTTGCTTGGCTTTCCCTCTCCTCCTCAACCCTTTGCTTACAACAGCCCCTATCTTCAGCCCTTGCCCTTCTCTGGGTAACCTAGGTTCATAAATTGATGTGTTATGTGTCCTTTTTATGCTCATATGTAAATATAAATAGAGACACATACATCACTCACATATATAGTATTGGTTTTTTGTCAGCATTTTCTATTATTTAGATCATATCTTGCACATTTATCTTTATCTTCTCTTACCAAAAAATAACTTGTGAAAATGACTCCTGGACAACTACTATAGTTCTTCTAATGCACCCTGTTAAGTGGCTACATAACAGGCTATCATGGAGCATTGACACAAAAATCCTCAATAAAATATTAGCAAACCAAATTCAACAACACATCAAAAAGATTAAACATCATGACCAAGTTGGATTTATCCCTGGCATGCAATGCTGATTTAACATATGCAAATCAATCAATGTGACACATTCCTTTAACAGAATGAAAGATCAGAACCACATAGTCATCTCAATTGACCCAGAGAAAGCATTTGACAAGGTTCAGCATCCTTTCTTGATAACAACTCTTCACTGTTTACGTGTAGAAGGAAAGTTTCTTGACATAATAAAAGCCATTTATGAAAAACTCACAACTAACGTCATAATCAACAGTGAAAAACTGAAAACTTTTCCACTAAGATCTGGTAGAGGACAGGGATACCCACTCTTGCCACTTCTGTTCAACGTAGTACTGACAGTACTAGCGAGAGCAATCAGTCAAGAAAAAGAAATAAAAGGCATCCAAACTGAAAAGGAAAAAGCAGTATTTCTTTTTTTCAGGATTATGGCAGATGGGAGGCAGGACTAGATTGCAGCTCCAGACAGAGCTGCATGCGGAGGCTTGCACTGTGAATTTTAGCTCCAAATCAACTGCAAGAAAAAACCAGCGATCCTGAGAGGATCCACAGTCTCTGTGAAGGCAACAGACTGTTCCTGCAGGACCCAAGAGACACGCCAAATACTGTGAGTGCCCCAACTGTGGATGTGGGAAAGAGAGACCCTCCTCTCTCAAACACGCACCCCCACTGGAGAAGCTGAAGGTCTGTTTGCAAGAGAAGTTTCCAACTTTACCTGGAGCTGAGTCAAGTTAGAGAGCTGAGCCAAATGAAATACAGGGTTAGAGGAAGAAACAGAAAGTCCCTGGGAGCTTGCTGGGTCCCCAAGCAGCCCACTCCTGCCTGGAACCACAGGGGTCCATCAGGAGAGTGGCCAGAGTAGCAAGCAGTAAAATTCCACAGGGAGAAGGAATTCTCCAGCTGAACTTTGTAACAACTTGAACAGGGTGAGAAGCCTCCTGATTAGAACTCTTGAGGGGCATGAATCCAGTTTGCAGACTTCACAGGTTGGGGAAGAACTAAAGCCTTTTTCTTTCACAGCTGGGAGGCAGGGAAAGCCTCTTCCTGGAAACAGACTTGGGGCTGCTGGCGGTGGGTGCACCACGGGAGTGAGACTGGCCCTTTGGTTTGTGTGGTAGCTGGGTGAGGCCTGTGACTGCAGACTTTCCCCACTTCCCTGACAACCTGCATGACTCAGCAGAGACAGCCATAATCCTCTTAGGTACACAACTTTTTTTTTTTTTTTTTTTTTTTTTTGAGACGGAGTCTCGCTCTGTCGCCCAGGCTGGAGTGCAGTGGCCTGATCTCAGCTCACTGCAAGCTCTGCCTCCCGGGTTCACGCCATTCTCCTGCCTCAGCCTCCCGAGTAGCTGGGACTACAGGCGCCCGCCAACACGCCCGGCTAATTTTTTGTATTTTAGTAGAGACAGGGTTTCACCGTGTTAGCCAGGATGGTCTCGATCTCCTGACCTCGTGATCCGCCCGTCTCGGCCTCCCAAAGTGCTGGGATTACAGGCTTGAGCCACCGCGCCCGGCCCGGTACACAACTTTAATAACCTGGGAATCCCACCCCCAGGAGGGGGAATCACTGCCCAAGGAGGGTCTGAGCTCACACACCTAGCACCACCACCACCTGATAGTCCTTTCCTTCCCACCCTGGTAGTGGAAGACAAAGGGCATATAATCTTAGGAGTTCTAGAGCCACGCCCACCACCAGTCCCTCTCCACACTACTACAGCTGATACCTTATGAAAAGCGCCACCTCCTGGCAGGAGACCAACCAGCACAAAAATAGAGCATTAAACCACCAAAGCTAAGGACACTCACAGAGTCCATTGCACCCTCTGCCACCTCCACTGGAAGAGGCGCTGGTATCCACAGCTGAGAGACCCATAAATGGTTCAATCATAGGACTTTGTGCAGACAACCCCCAGTACCAGCCCGGAGCTGGGTAGACTCACTGGGTGGTTAGACCCAGAAGAGAGACAAGAGACAACAATCGCTGCAGTTCGGCTCACAGGAGGTCACATCCACCGAAAAAAAGGGAGAGCACTACATCAAGGGAACACCCCGTGGGACAAAAAAATCTGAACAACAGCCTTCAGCCGTAGACCTTCCCTTTGACAGAGCCTACCCAAATGAGAAGGAACCAGAACACCAACCCTCATAATTTGACAAAACAAGGCTTGTCAATACCCCCCAAAAATCACACTACTTCACCAGCAATGGATCCAAACCAAGAAAAAAATCCCTGATTTACCTGAAAACCAATTCAGGAAGTTAGTTATTAAGCTAATCAGGGAGGGACCAGAGAAAGGAAAAGCCCAATGCAAGGCAATAAAAAAAATGATACAAGAAGTGAAGGGAGAAATAGTCAAGGAAATAGATAGCTTAAAGAAAAAAACAATAAAAAATTCAGGAGACTTTGGGAACACTTTAAGAAATGTGAAATGCTCTGGAAAGTCTCAGCAATAGAATTGAACAAGTGGAAGAAAGAAATAAAGAGCTTGAAGACAAGGTCTTTGAATTAAACCACTCCAACAAAGACTAAGAAAATATGAGCATACCCTCCAAGTAGTCTAGGATTATGTTAAACGACCAAACTTAAGAATAATCAGTGTTTCTGAGGAAGAAGACAATTCTGAAATCTTGGAAAACATATTTAGGGGGAATAATCAAGGAAAACTTCAAAACTCCCCTGGCTTTGCTAGAGACCTCACATGCAAATACAAGAAGCAAAAAGAACACTTGGGAAATTCATTGCAACAAGATCTTCACCTAGGTACATTGTCATCAGGTTATCCAAAGTTAAGATGAAGGAAAAAATTGTAAGAGCTGTGAGACAGAAGCATCAGGTAACCTATAAAGGAAAACCTATCAGATTAACAGCAGATGTCTCAGCATTAACCTATAAGTGAGAGGGGATTGGGGCCCTATCTTCAGCCTCCTCAAACAAAACAATTATCAGCCAAGAATTTTGTATCAAGTGAAACTAATCATCCTATACAATAGAAAGATACAGTCATTTTCAGACAAACAAATACTGAGAGAATTCATCATTACCAAGCCACCACTACAAGAACTGCTAAAAGGAGATCGAAATGTAGAAACAAATCCTGGAAATACATCAAAACAGAACCTCTTTAAAGCATAAATCACATGGGATCTATAAAACAAAAATACAAGTTAAAAAGCAAAAACTAAAAACGAAAGAACAAAAAAACAAGGTACACAGGCAATAAAGAGCACGATGAATGCAAGGGTACTTCACATTTCAATACTAACATTGAATATAAATGGCCTAAATGCTCCACTTGAAAGATATAGAACCACAGAATGGATAGGAACTACCTAACCAACTATCTGCTGTCTTCAGGAGACTCACCTAATACCTAATACATAAGGGCTCAGATAAACTTAAAGTGAAGGGATGGAAAAAGGTGTTTAGTGCAAATGGACACCAAAAGTCAGCTGGGATAGCTATTCTTATATCAGAGAAAACAAACTTTAAAGCAACAGTGGTTAAAAGAGAAAATAGTGATATCATATAAAGGTAAAAGGTCTTGTTCAACAAAAAAATTCACAGTTCTAAACATATAGGCACCCAACACTGGAGCTCCCAAATTTATAAAACAATTACTAATAGACCTAAGAAATGAGATAGACAGCAACACAATAATAGTAGGGTACTTCAGTACTCCACTGACAGCACTAGAGAGGTAATCATGATAGAAAGTCAACAAAGAAACAACGGATTTAAACTATACCTTGGAACAAACGGACTTAACAGATTTATACAGAACATTTCATCCAACAAATTGCAGAATACAGATTCTATTCAACAGTGCATGGAACTTTCTCTAAGATAGACCATATAACGGGCCATAAAACAAGCTGCAATAAATTTAAGAAAATTGAAATTATATCAAGTTTCCTCTCAGATCACAGTGTAATAAAACTGGAAATCGACTCCAAAAGGAACCTTCAAAACCACACAAATACATGGAAATGAAATAACTCGCCCCTGAATGAGCATTGGGTAAAAATGAAATAAAAATGGAAATTGAAAAATTTCTTTGAATTGAATGACAAGAATGGCACAACCTATCCAAACCTCTGAGATACAGCTAAGGTGGCACTAAGAGGAAATTTCATACCCCTAAACACCTACATCAAAAAGTCTGAAAGAGCAGAAACAGGCAATATATGGTAACACCTCAAGGAACAGAAACAAGAACAAACCAAACTCAAACCCAGCAGAAGAAAGGAAATAACCAAAATCATAGGAGAAAAATGAAATTGAAACTGAAAAAGACAATACAAAGAATAAATGAAACAAAGAGCTGGTTCTTTGAAAAGATAAATAAAATTGATAGACCATTAGCAAGATTAACCAAGAAAAGAAGAGAGAAAATCCAAATAACCTCACTAAGAAATGAAACAGGAGATGTTACACTGACACCACTGGAAGACAAAAGATTATTCAAGGCTACTGTGAATGCCTTTATGCACATAAACTAGAAAACCTAGAAGACATGAATAAATTTCTGGAAAAATACAACCCTTCTAGCTTAAATCGGGAAGAATTAGGTACCCTGAATAGATCAATAACATGCAGTGAGATTAAAATGGTAATTTAAAAATTACCTATAAAAAACGTCCAGGGTCAGACAGATTCACAGCAGACTTCTACCAGACATTCAAATAATTAGTACCAATCCTTTTGACACTATTCCATGAGATAGAGAAAGAAGGAACTCTCCCTAATTCATTCCATGAAGCCAGCATCAGCCTAATAACAAACCAGGAAAGGACACAAACAAAAAAGAAAACTACAGACTGATACCCTTGATGAACATAGATGCTAAAATCCTTAACAAAATGCTTGCTAACCAAATCCAACAACATACCATAAAGTAAACCATCATGGATCAAGTGGGTTTCATATCAGGGATGCAGGGATGGTTTAACATGTGCAAGTCAATAAACGTAATGCACCACATAAACAGAATTAAAAACAAATATCTGCATCATCTCAATACATGCAGAAAAAGCATTCAGCAAAATCCAGCATCCCTTTATGATTAAAACCCTCAGCAAAATCGGCACACAAGGGACATATCTTAACATAATAAAAGCCATCTATGACAAACCCACAGCCAGCATAATACTGAATGGGGAAAAGTTCAAAGCATTCCCTCTGAGAATGGGAACAACACAAGGATGCCCACTCTCACCACTCCTCTTCAACATAGTACTGGAAGTCCTAGCCAGAGCAATCGGACAAGAGAAAGGAATAAAGGGCATCCAAATTGGTAAAGAGGAAGTCAGATTGTCCCAGTTTGCTGATGATGTGATTATTTCCCTTGAAAACCCTAAGGACTCCTCCAGAAAGCTCCTAGAACTGATAAATAATTCAGCAAAAGTTCCAGGTATATGATTAATGTACACAAATTAGTAGCTCTTCCTTACACCAACAGCGACCAAGCAGAGAATCAAATCAATTACTCAACCGCCTTAACAATAGCTGCAAACAAACAAACAAACGAACAAACTTAGGAATATACCTAACAAAGAATTTGAAAGACCTCCTCAAGGAAAACTACAAAACACGCTGAAAGAAATCAAAGATGACACAAACAAATGGAAGCACATCTTATGCTTATGGATGGGTAGAATCAATATTGTGAAAATGACTATCCTGCCAAAAGCAATCTACAAATTCAATGGAATCCCCATCAAAATGCCATGATCATTCTTCACAGACTTGGAAAAAGCGATTATAAAAGTAATATGGAACCGAAAAAGAGCCTACTCATCCAAAGCAAAACTAAGCAAAGAGAAAACATCTGGAGGCATCACACTACCTGATTTCAAACTAAACTGTGAGGCCATAGTCACCAAAACAGTATGGTACCAGTATAAAAATAGGTACATAGAACAGCGGAACAGAATAGAGAATCCAGAAATAAACCCAGATACTTACAGCCCACGATCTTCACAATGCAAACAAAAACATAAAGTGGGGAAGAACACCCTTTTCAACAAATGATGCTGGGATAAGTGGCTAGCCACATGTAGGAAAATGAAACTGGATCCTCATCTCTCATCTTACACAAATATCAACTGAAGATGGATTAAGGGCTTAAACCTAAGACCTGAAACTATAAAAATTCTAGAAGATGACATTGGAAAAGCCCTTCAAGACATTGGCTTAGACAAGGATTTCATGACTAAGAACCCAAAAGCAAATGCATAAAAACAAAGATAAATAGTTGGGACCTAATTAAACTTAGGAGCTTTTGCCTGGCACAGGGAACAGTCAGCAAAGTAAATAGACAACCCACAGAGTGGGAGAAAATCTTCACAATCTATACATCTGACAAAGAACTAATATCCAGAATCTATAATGAGCTCCAACAAATCAGTAAGAAAAGCAAACATAAAACAATCCCATCAAAAAGTGGGCTAAAGACATGAATAGACAGTTCTCAAAAGAAGATATACAAAAAGCCAACACACATATGAAAAAATGCTCAGCATCACTAAGGATCAGGAAAATACAAATGAAAACCACAGTGCAATACCACCTTATTCCAAGAAGAGCCATAATTAAAAAATAAAAATAAAAAATAACAGTAGATGTTGGTGTGGATGCAGCTATCAGGGAACACTTCGACACTGCTTGATGGAATGTAAGCTAGTACAACCACTATGGAAAACAGTGTGGAGATTCCTTAAAGAACTAAAAATAGAACTACCATTTGATCCAGCAATCCCACTACTGAGTGTCTACCCAGAGGAAAGGAAGTCATTATTCAAAAAAGATACTTGCACACGCATGTTTAGCAGCACAAGTCACAACTGTAAAAATCGTGGAACCAACCCAAATGCCCATCAATTAACCAGTGAATAAAGAAACTGTGATATATACATACAATGGAATACTACTCAGCCATAAAAGGGAATGAATTAATAGCATTTACAATGACCTGGATGAGACTGGAAACTATTATTCTAAGCGAAGTAACTTAGGAATGGAAAACCAAATATCGTATGTTCTCACTGATATGTGGGAGCTAAGCTATGAGGATGCAAAAGCATAAGCATAACACAGTGTACTTTGGGGACTTGGGAAGAGTGGGAGGGGGTGAGGAATAAAAGACTACAAATATGGTGCAGTGTATACTGCTCAGGTGATGGGTGCACCAAAATCTCACAAATCATCACTAAATAATTTACTCATGTAAACAAATACCACCTATACCCCAATAACTTATGGAAAAATAGAAAAATTTAAATTTAAATTTAAAAAGTAAAAAAGTAAAAAATAGGCTGGTGCGGTGGCTCATGCCTGTAATCCCAGCACTTTGGGAGGCCGAGGTGGGTGAATCACGAGGTCAGAAGATCGAGACCATCCTGGCTAACACAGTGAAACCCCCTCTCTACCAAAAATACAAAAAATTAGCCAGGCGTGGTGGCGGGCCCCTGTAGTCCCAGCTACTCGGGAGGCTGAGGCAGGAGAATGGCGCGAACTCAGGAGGTGGAGCTTGCAGCCACCCAAGATCGCACCATTGCACTGCAGCCTGGGCAACAGAGCAAGACTCTGTCTCAAAAAAAAAAAAAAAAAAAGTAAAATATAAAAAGGAAAAAGTAGAATTATCTCTATTTGCAGGTGATGTGATCCTACATGTAGAAAACCTCAAGGACTCTACAAAAACCCTGTTAGAACTAATAAATAATTTCAACAAGGTTGCAGGATAGAAACTCAACATCAAAAATCAGCACTTCTATACATAAATAATGATCTAGCTGAAAAAGACATTAAGAAAACAATTCCATTTATGATCGCATCAGACAAAAATACCCAGGAATAAATTTAACTAAGGAAGTGAAAGATGGTTATACTAAAGACAATAAAACACCAACGAAAGAAACTGAACAAGACACAAATCACTGGAAAGATATCCTGTGTTCATGAATTGGAAGAAATAATATTGTTAAAATATTCATACTACCCATAGGAATATACCGATTTAACACAATTTCTATCAAAATGCCAATAGCATGCTTCAAAGAAATAGGAAAAACAATTCTAAAATTCATAGGGAACCACACACACACACACGCACACACACACACACAAACCCTGAATAGCCCAAGCAATCCTGGAGAGAAAAAAAGTTAGAAGCAACTCAATTTCTGATTTAAAATTTTATTACAAAGTTTTAGTAATCAAAACAATATGAAACCAGTATAAAAATAGAAATATAAACCAATAGTACATTTTAGAGAGCCCAGAAACAAATTCACACATATATGGACAACTATATTTTGACAAAGGCATCAAAATAACACAATAGGAAAAGAATAGTCTCTTCAATAAACAGCTCTACAGAAATTTCCGCATGCAAACAAATGAAATTGGACTTTTACTCTGTAAACAAAAATTAACTTAAAATGATTGAAAGATTTAAATGTAGGATATGAAACCATAAAATTAGAAGAGAACCCAGGGGAAAAACTATTTCACATTGGTCTTGGCAATTTTTTTTTTTTGGTTATCACACCAAAAACACAGGCTACAAAAACAAAAATAAATAAATAGAACAACATTAAACTAAAAAGCCTTTGTACAGCAAAGTAAACGATTGACAAAAAAAGGCAACCTATAGACTGGGAAAAAATAATTGCAAACCACATATCTGTTAAGAGGTTAAAATCTAAAATTTATAAAGAACTGTTGCAACTCAATAGCAGAAAAGCAGATAACCCAATTGAAAAGTGAGCAAAAGACCTGAATAGACATTTCTCCAAAGAAGACATAAGAATGGCTAATAGGTATATACAAAGGTGCTCAGTATCACTAATTATAAGGAAAATGCAAACTAAAACCGTTGTGAGTCATCACTTCACACCTGTAAAGATAGCTACTCTCAAAGGGCAAGAGATGACAGATGAGGGTGTGGAGAACAGAGGACCTTAGTACATTGTGGATGGGAGAGAAGACTGATACAGAAGACTGATATATTTCCAGCTATTATGGAAAACAGAATGGAGATTCTTAAAGAAATTAAAAATAGTACTACATGACCCAGCAATGCCACTCCTGAATACATACCCAAAGGAGATAAAATCATCACCTTGTAAAGATATCTGAACTCCCATTTTCATTGCAGCAGTATTCACAACAGCCAAGAAAGCTATGGAACCAACTTAAATGCCCATCAATGGACAAATGGATTAAAAATGTGGTGTTTACACACACACACACACACACACACACACACACACACACACAAAATGGAATACTATTCAGACTTGAAAATAATAGGTTTTTGCCATTTACCATAGCATGGATAGACCTGGAGGGTATTGTGCTAAGTGAAATAAGCCAGGCACAGAAGGACAAATATTGAATGATTTTACTTATATGTGAAATACACACACACACACACACAAACACACACACATGCTCAAATACACAGAGACAGAAAATAAAATAGTGGTTACCAGAGGTGGTGAGGGGAGAGAAAATGGGGAAGTTTAGGTCAAAAGACACACAATAGCAGATACGTAAGATGAACAAGTCCAGAGATCTAATGTATTACGTGAGGACTAAAGTTAATAAAATTGTATTATATTCGGGATTTTTGTTAAATAAGTAGATTTTGGGTACTCTTTTCACACACACAAAAAGTAATTGTGAAATGATAGATATGTTAATCTTCTTTATTACAGTAATCATGTTTTGTATGTATCCTATAACATCACGTTGTAAACTTCAAATATGTGCTATAAAATTTATTTTTACAAAATAAATGAATAGACTCAAGACACAACACTAAAATAAAATACAGTTAGATTGAAGGAGTGTTTTAATGTTCAATTACATGGTAAGGTGGCTATAATTAACAATAATTTATTGTATATTTTAAAACAGAAAGGAAGATTTGAAATGTTTCCAACACAAAGAAATGATCAATGTTTGAGGTCATAGATATCCTAATTTCCCTGATTTTGTCATTATAGTTATATGCATGTGTCAAAATATCACATGTACCCAATAAATATGTACGATTATTTTCAATTTTTTAAAAAGAATATATTTATATAAAAATCTGCTTTTTTCTCAATTCAGACTATGATTTTCATCAAATTCTCCATCTGTTTTTTGTATTTTTGCTTTACATATTTTTAAGTAATGTTACTAGGCACTGTTACATCTCTGTATAAAATACCCAGATATAAAGTAAAAAAAACAAACAACAAAACAACAAATCCATAAAAAGGAACAAGTTGTTGTGCACACATATTGGATTGATCTCAAGGGAATTGTACTAAGTAAAGAAAGCCAATCTCAAAAGATTACATTGTGTAATTCCATTTATATAACATCATTGAAATGATAAAATTATAGCAATAGAGAACACATTAGTGGTTGCCAGGGGTTAAGAATTTTAGAATAGAACACTTAAATAATTAAATGAAAGCAATACGATTATTATTACTATTATTATTGTTTTTAGAGACAAGATCTTGCACTGTTGCACAGGCTCAAGAGCAGCAGTGTGATCCTAGTTCACCAGAACCTCAAAGTGCTGGGCTCAAGAGATGTCCTGCCTAAGCTTCCTGAATCCGTAGGATTACTTGCACAAGCCACCACATCCAGCTAATTAAAACTAATTAACTAACTAACTAACTAGCTAACTAAGTAACAAAAAACATTCTTTGTAGAGTCAGGGTCTTGCTATGTTACCCAGGCTGCTCTTGAACTCCTGACCTCAAGTGATCCCTCCTTCTCAACCTCAAAAAGTACTGGGATTATAGGCATGTGCCACCATGCCTGGCCCAATATAATGATCTTTTATGACTCACAACTGTACAAAAGTTAAGTGACTAAGATTAACTAGGAAACTAAATCAAGATATAAGTGCTATTAAGATACTCTACTGTTTGTAGTCAAATAATTGTATATATCTATATAATATTTCCCTAATTACAAGTACAAATTAATAAATATAAATTATTTTTAAAAATAGGCTATTATGATAATAGGCTATAATATAAATTAATGTGCCATAATTTATTCAACTATTTTGAATTGATAGGCATTTACATTTTTCTGCTATAGTAAATAAATATTCTTGCATGTATATTCTTATATATTGGTGTTTTTATTTCTGTGTTATAAATTATGATAAATGAGATTGCTCTTAATTTTAATATCTTAATATTAATAGATGTTGCCAGATCATTTTCCCAAAATGGTCATAATAATTAAGATTTCTGCATTCAAGTATGCAGTAAATAGTCCCAGTCTTTTAATTTTTGCTTACTTAATGGGCATAAAGTGAATTATCATTGTAAGTTTAATTTACATCCCCCTGACTCCTTCAGAATTTAGGTATATTTTTATGTTTGTTGATCATTTAAATCTGCTCTTTTATGAATTGTCTTCTCAATTCATAGAATTGTCTTTGCTTATTTTTCCTCTAATTGTCCAATTCTTATCAATTTGCACAAACGCATGGATTTAACTTTCTCTATCCACTACATAGCAAGTATTTCCCAAAATCTATTTTATGTCTATTGACTTAATCTATGGTATCTCTTGTGTTCATAAATTTGTAATTGCTCTGCTGTGCTGTGCTTTTAAAGCCTCTGGTTTTCCAGTCTCCGTTTGGAAGGTGTTTGTTCCTTCCAAATGTGTAGATTCTTAGATATTTTTAAGTAATTTTTTTCACATTTTAGATTTTTAAGCCACCTGAAATTTATTTTTGTAACTAGAGTAACAAAAATTTAAATAACATGTTATGATTTGCTTCACATAAGACTCATGCCTTTCTTTTAACTTCATTCCTAAGCATTTTCTAATTTGTGTGTAGGATGCTTTTCCTCATTTTTTTTTTGGCATGCTCATTGTTGGAATAGAAAAAAAGCTACTGATTTTTTGTATATTTACCTTAACATTCTGCAACCTGTAAGGTTTTACCAAATTATCTTATACAGTCTAAGAATATTTTTTTCTAGAGTCTATTGAGTTTCTAGAAATGTAATAGTCTTAGCAAAAAAAAAAAAAAAAAAAAAGAGAGAACATTTTTTGTCTTTTCTTTTTTAATGTGTATTCCATTTTTTTTTTTAGCTCACTGTGTTTACCAGAACAAAATAATTGAATAACCACTATGAGAACAAGCATTCGTGTCTGGTTTCTGATTTCTAAGTTTAATATTTTTAGGAATTTGGCATCTAGAATAATATTTGCTTTTTTTGTTATATTGTTAGTTTAATTTATGTTCCTCTGACTCCTTCAGAATTTAGGTATATTGTATGTTCTTTTAGGCACTTAATTCTACTTTCCTATGGATTGTCTTCTCCACTTCTTTGCTTATTTTTCTATTGTTTGTCGAACTTTTATCAATTTGCCTAATTAATATTTAAATGTTATATTCACCTGTTTTATTATATTTATATTTGAGTAATCTTTTGCTGTTTTATTTAAGTTTTAACTAGGAATGGCTATAGACATAGCAAAGGTTCTTTCAGCATTTATTGATGGGAATATATATTTTTCTTTAGTGTGTTGATACATTGGATTATGTTGATAGAATTCTAGATACCGAGTTAGTCTGCATTTCTTCAATAAACTCTGCTTTATGGAATATTTTTATTTTAAATATCATTGGATCTACTCAGTAATAGTTTAGTTAGAATGTTTACATTTATAAACATGTGAAATTAGCCTATTCCTTATAGAAATAATCTCCTTTTTGGTTTTTGACATTACTACTATACTGACTTCATAGAATAAATCAAGCCACCTTTCCGTATTTTCATAAGACCTAAATTAGTTTACCTGACATTGGATTTATCTGCTCTTTAAATATTAAATAAAACCTAACCAGGTTGGGCGTAGTGGCTCACGTCTGTAATCCTACCACTTTGGGAGATTGAGGTGGGTGGACTCCCTGAGCTCAGGAGTTCGAGACCAGCCTGGGCAACATGGTGAAACTCCATCTCTACTAAAAATAAAAAAAATTTAAAAAAAAATTGCTAGGCGTGGTGTTGCATGCCTTTAATCCCAGCTACTTGGGAAGCTGAGGCATGAAAATCGCTTGAACCCAGGAGGTGGAGGTTGCAGTGACCAAGATCGTGCCATCGCATTCCAGCCTGGGCAACAGAGGGAGACTCTGTCTCAAAAACAAAACAAAGCAAAACAAAACAAAACAGCCAACTGTGATTCCAGTGGGTCCTAATTATTTATAGTAGCTCTCTAATCATTTTCCGACTCTTCCTTTTGTATTTAAAAAATTGATACATAATAGATGTACATATATTTTGGCAATCTGATAATTTAACACAATGTAATTTGTAAAGATCATATTTGGAATATCCATCATCATAAACATTTGTCTTTTATTTATGCTAGAAACATGCAAATTTTTATCTTCTAGTTATTTTGAAATATACAATAGATTAAACTATAGCCACGCTACTCATCTATCAAACTCTAGGTGTGTTAGGGTTCTCTAGAGGAACAGAACTAATAGGATATACATATATATATATATAATATGTATGTATATATGTATACACACACACACACACATATAGGGGTTTATTAAGTAGCATTGGCTCACACAAGATCACAAGGTCCCACAATAGGCTGTCTGCAAGCTGAGGAGCAAGGAAGCCAGGCCAAGTCCCAAAGCTGAAGAACCTGGAGTCTGATGTTCGATGGTAGGAAAGATCCACAACAGGTGAAAGATGTAGACTGGGAGGGTAAGCCGGTCCAGTCTTTTCACGTTCTTCTGCCTGCTTTTATTCTGACCGTACTGGCAGCTGTTTAGATTGTGCCTACCTAGATTGAGGGTGGGTCTGCCTTTCCCAGTCCACTGACTCAAATGTTAATCTCCTTCGATAACACCCTCACAGACACATCTAGGAACAGTACTTTGCATCCTTTAATCCAGTCAAGTTGACACTCAGTATTAACCATCACACTAGGTTTTATTGCTTCTATCAAATTTCCATCAAACTGTATGTTTGCATCAATTAATCAATCTCTCTTCACCCTCCCCTTCTCTTCTACCCTTGCTGCTTCTGGTAACCACCAATTTACACCTTATCTTCATGAGATATGCATTTTTAGCTTCCATAAATGAGTGAGAACATGTGATATTTGTCTTTCTGTGCTTGACTTATTTCACTTAACATAATGAACTACAGTTTCATCCATGTTGCTGCAAATGGCAAGATTTGTTCTTTTTACAGCTGAATAATATTCCATTGTGCATGTACACCATATTTTCTTTATCAATTCTTCCCTTGATGGACACTTGGGTTGATGCCATATTTTGGCTATTGTGACTAGTGATGCAGTAAACATGGGAGTGTAGATACCTCTTTGATATATTTATTTCCTTTCTTTTGGATATATACCCACAGTGGAATTTCTAGATCATATGGTAGTTCCATTTTTAAGTTTTTGAGGAACCTCCAAATAGTTTTCTATGGTGACTATACTAATTTATATTCCCATCAACAGTATATGAGTGTTCTCCTTTTACCACATCCACACCTACATCTGTTATTCCCTTTCTTTTGGATAAAAGCCATTTAAGCTGGGGTGAGATAATATTTCATTGTGATTTTGATTTATATTTATCTTATGATTAATGATGTTGAACATTTTTTTCCATGTACCTGTTGATTATTTGTATGCTTTCTTTTGATAAATATCTAGTCAGATCTTTTTGTCCGTTGTTAAATCAAATTATGTGCTTGTTTTTGCTGTTAAGTTATTTGAGCTTCTCATATATTCTGGTTATTAATCTCTTGTCATAATCTGTCACATGAGGAGAGAAAAAAATCTCTTGTCACACAACTAGTTTGCAAATATTTACTCTTATTTCTGTGGGTTGTGTCTTCATTAGGATGATTGCTTCCTTTGCTATGCAGAAGTGTTTTAACTTAATGTAACCCATTTGCAGTCTATTTTATCTAAAAAGTGTAGGTATTCCTGCTCTTTTTCTGGTTTTAGACTGCCTGGAATATCTTTTTTCACCCCTTCACCTTCAGCCTATATATGTCTTTATAGGCGAAGTAGGTTTCTTGTAGGTAGCATAGAGTTAGTTCTTTTTCTTTACTCACTCAGCCACTCTATACCTTTTAATTGAAAAATTGTATCAATTTTCATTGATTCATTTTTTTTAATGAGTAAGGATTTACTAAGCTAATGTTGTTACTTGCTTTCTGGTTGTTTTGTAAGTCCTCTCTTCCTTTTTTCCTTTCTTACTGTCTTTTTTTGTGATTAAGTGATTTTCTCTGGTAGTATGTTTTAATTCATTGCTTTTGTTTCTAGTGAATTTCTTACTGGTTTTTGCATCATTGTTACCATGAGGCTTACACAACACATCTTATAGATATAACAAGTTATTCTAAAGTGATGACAACTTATTTTAGATCACAATTAAAAGAATAGAAACAAAGAAACAATTTTAAAACTTGACATTTTAATTCCCCCCCCCCCATTTTGACTTTGTGTTGTCTCAGTTTACATATTTTTCATATTGCCTGTCTCTTAACAGGTTGCTATATTTATTATAATTTTTGATAGCTTCATCTTTTAATCTTCATAGTAGGGCTGCTCTGCCTATGGAGTAGACACCCCATTTTCATTCCTTTACTTTCTTAATAAACTTGTTTTCACTAAAAAAAAAAACTTCTTAGAGTTGTAAGTGAATTGCACAACACAATTGCAGTATTAGAATATTCTAGGTTTGTCTGTGTACTTAATTTTACCAGTCAGTTTTATACTTTACATGTTTTCTTTTTGCATGTTAGTGTGTGTGTGTGTGTGTGTGTGTGTGTGTGTGTGTGTTTAGGCTGTAGACTTCCTTTTGCAGTCTTCGTAAGATAGGTCTGTATCTGACAAGATTTTCTTTCATATTGTAGACTTCCTTTTGCAATTCTTGTAAGACAGGTCTGGTGGTGGTGAATTTTCTCAGCTTTTTGTCTGGGAAAGCTTTATCTTTCCTTCATATTTGAAGGATAGCTTTGCTAGACACAGTATTCTTGGATGGCAGATTTTTCATTGTTTTGTTTTTTAGTTTCAGCACTTTGAAACTGTCATCCTATTCCTGCTCTGTATGATTTCCTTTGAGAAATCTGTTGCCTAATGAATTGGAGATCTTTCATATGTTATTGACTTATTTTCTCATTCTACTTTTAAGATCTCTTCATCCTTGACCTTTGAGAGTTTATTATATGCCTTGTGGGGTAGTATTATCTGACTTGAATCTGTTTGGTTTTCTTTGACTTTCCTATAGCTGGATATTTCTCCCTTTCTCAAGTTTTGAAAAGTTTTCTGTTTTTTTTTTTTTTTTTAAATAACCTTTCTTCCCCTTGCTCTTGCCCTACTCCATCTTGAACAACAATAATTCTTATATTTGTTCTTTTGAGGTAATTTTCTGTATCTTGTAGGTGACCGTCATAGTTTTTATTCTTTTTTTTCTTTTTTCTACTCCAATTGTATTTTCAAATAGCCTATCTTTGAGTTTACTGGTTCTTTCCCCTATTTTATCTATTCCACCGTTGAGAGTCTCTAATGAATTTTTCAGTTCAGCAAAACTCTTTGTCAGTTCCAAGGGTTCTATTTGATTTTTTAAGTTTTTATTCTCCTTGTTAAATTTCTCTAATAAATTTCCGTATTGTCCTTCTGTGTTGTCTTGGAAATAACTGAGTTACACTGAAGGATTATGTTATTCTAGTCTTCCCTGTGTGGCTTATTCTGATTTTTCTCTTAGGTATATTTGCTTAGAGATTCTTTGTGACTTATAATATATCTATTAATTTTCTTTTTTGTTGTTGTTATACTTTAAGTTCTAGGGCACATGTGCACAACATGCAGATTTGATACATAGATATACATGGGCCGTGCTGGTTTGCTGCACCCATCAACTCATCATTTACATTAGGTATTTCTCCTAATGCTATTTCCCAGCCCCTGACACCACAACAGGCCCCATTGTGGGATGTTCCCCGCCCCGTGTCCAAGTGTTCTCATTGGTCAATTCCCACCTATGAGTGAGAACATGCGGTATTTGGTTTTCTGTTCTTGCGATAGTTTGCTCAGAATTATGGTTTCCAGCTTCATCCATGTCCCTGCAAAGGACATGAACTCATCCTTTTTTATGCTGGCATAGTATTCCATGGTGTATATGTGCCACATTTTCTTAATCCAGTCTGTCATTGATGGACATTTGGGTTGGTTCCGAGTCTTTGCTATTGTGAATAGTGCAGCAATAAACATACGTGTGCATGTGTCTTTATAGTAGAATAATTTATAATCCTTTGGGTATATACCCAGTAATGGGATGGCTGGGTCAAATGGTAATTCTAGTTCTAGATCCTTGAGGAATCACCACACTGTCTTCCACAATGGTTGAACTAATTTACTCTCCCACCAGCAGTGTAAAAGCATTCCTATTTCTCCACATCCTCACCAGCATCTGTTGTTTCCTGACTTTTTAATGATTGTCATTCTAACTGGCATGAGGTGATATCACATCATGGTTTTGCTTTGCATTTCTCTGATGACCAGTGATGATGAGCATTTTTTCATGTTTCTATTGGTTGCATAGATGTTTTCTTTTGATAGGTGTCTGTTCATATCTTTTGCCCACTTTTTGATGGGGTCGTTTGTTTTTTTTCTTGTAAATTTGTTTGAGTTCTTCGTACATTCTGGATATTAGCCCTTTGTCAGATGGGTAGATTGCAAAAAATTTCTCCCATTCTGTAGGTTGCCTGTTCACTCTGATGGTAGTTTCTTTTGCTGTGCAGAAGTTCTTCAGTTTAATTAGATCTCATTTGTCTATTTTGGCTTTTGTTGCCATTGCTTTTTGTGTTTTAGTCATGATGTCCTTGCCCATGCCTATGTCTTGAATGGTATTGCCTAGGTTTTCTTCTAGGGTTTTTATGGTTTTAGGTCTAACACTTAAGTCTTTAGTCCATCTTGAATTAATTTTTGTATAAGGTGTAAGGAAGGGATCCAGTTTCAGCATTCTACCTATGGCTAGCCTGTTTTCCCAGAACCGATGATTAAATAGGGAATCCTTTCTTGTTTTTGTCAGGTTTGTTAAAGATCAGATGGTTGTAGTCGTGTGGTGTTATTTCTGAGGCCTCTGTTCTGTTCCATTGGTCTATATCTCTGTTTTGGTACCAGTACCATGCTTTTTGGGTTACTTTAGCCTTGTAGTATAGTTTGAAGTCAGGTAGCGTGATGCCTCCAGCAATGCAGGCTCTTTTTTGGTTCCATATGAACTTTAAAGTAGTTTTTTCCAGTTCTGTGAAGAAAGTCATTGGTAGCTTGATGGGGATGGCATTGAATCTATAAATTACCTTGGGCAGTATGGCCATTTTCATGGTATTGATTCTTCCTATATATGAGCATGGAATATTCTTCCTTTTGCTTGTGTCCTCTTTTATTTTGTTGAGCAGTGGTTTGTAGTTCTCCTTGAAGAGGTCCTTCACATCCCTTGTAAGTTGAATTCCTAGGTACTTTATTCTCTTTGAAGCAGTTGTGAATGGGAATTCACTCCTGATTTGACTCTCCATTTGTCTGTTAATGGTGTATAGGAATGCATGTGATTTTTGCACATTGATTATGTATCCTGAGACTCTGCTGAAGTTGCTTATCAGCTTACGGAGATTTTGGGCCGAGATGATGGGGTTTTCTAAATATACAATCATGTCATCTGCAAACAAGGCAATCTGACTTCCTCTTTTCCTAATTGAATACCCTTTATATCTTTCTCTTGCCTAATTTCCCTGGCCAGAACTTCCAACACTATGTTAAATAGGAGTGGTGATAGAGAGCATCCCTGTCTTGTGCCAGTTTTCAAAGGGAATGCTTCCAATTTTTGCCCATTCAGTATGATATTTGATGTGGGTTTGTCATAAATAGCTCTTATTATTTTGAGATACGTTTCATCAATATCTAGTTTATTGGGAGTTTTTAGCATGAAGGGCTGTTGAATTTTGTCCAAGGCCTTTTCTGCATCTATTGAGATAATCATGTGGTTTTTGTCACTGGTTCTGTTTATGTGGTGGATTACGTTTATTGATTTGTGGATGTTGAACCAGCCTTGCATCCCAGGGATGAAGATGACTTGATTGTGGTGGATAAGCTTTTCGATGTGCTGCTGAATCCGGTTTGCCAGTATTTTACT
Organism: Piliocolobus tephrosceles; assembly: GCF_002776525.5. NCBI lineage: Eukaryota > Metazoa > Chordata > Mammalia > Primates > Cercopithecidae > Piliocolobus > Piliocolobus tephrosceles. The sequence continues at coordinate 1,118,899 of NC_045444.1, read as the reverse complement.
GAGGACTTTTGCGTCAATGTTCATCAGGGATATTGGTCTAAAATTCTCTTTTTTGTGTGTGTCTCTGCCAGGCTTTGGTATCAGGATGATGTTGGCCTCATAAAATGAGTTAGGGAGGATTCTCTCTTTTTCTATTGATTGGAATAATTTCAGAAGGAATGGTACCAGCTCCTCTTTGTACCACTGGTAGAATTTGGCTGTGAATCCATCTGGTCCTGGACTTTTTTTGATTGGTAGGCTACCAATTATTGCCTAAATTTCAGAGCCTGTTACTGGTCTATTCAGAGATTCAGCTTCTTCCTAGTTTAGTCTTGGGAGGGTGTATGTGTCCAGGAATTTATCAATTTCTTCTAGATTTTCTAGTTTATTTGCATAGAAGTGTTTACAGTATTCTCTGATGGTAGTTTGTATTTCTGTGGGATTGGTGGTGAAATCCTCTTTATCGTTTCTTATTGCATCTATTTGATTCTTCTCTCATTTCTTCTTTGTTAGTCTTGTTAGTGGCCTATCAATTTTGTTGATCTTTTCAGAAAACCAACTCCTCGATTCATTGATTTTTTGAAGGGTTTTATTATGTCTCTATCTCTTTCGGTTCTGCTCTGATCTTAGTTATTTCTTGCCTTCTGCTAGATTTTGAATGTGTTTGCTCTTGCTTCTCTAGTTCTTTTAATTGTGATGTTAGGGTGCTGATTTTAGATCTTTTCTGCTTTCTCTTGTGGGCTTTTAGTGCTATAAATTTCCCTCTACACACTGCTTTAAATGTGTCCCAGAGATTCTGGTATGTTGTATCTTTGTTCTCATTGGTTTCAAAGAACATCTTTATTTCTGCCTTCATTTCTTTATTTACGCAGTAGTCATTCCAGAGCAAGTTGTTTAGTTTCCATGTAGTTGTGCGGTTCTGAGTGAGTTTCTTAATCCTGAGTTCTAATTTGTTTGTATTGTGGTCTGAGAGACAGTTTGTTGTGATTTCTCTTCTTTTACATTTGCTGATGAGTGCTTTACTTCCAATTATGTGGTCAATTTTAGAATAAGTGTGATGTGGTGCTGAGAAGAATGTATATTCTGTTGATTTGGAGTGGAGAGTTCTGTAGATATCTATTAGGTCTGCTTGTTGCAGAGCTGAGTTCAGGTCCTGGATATCCTTGTTAACCTTCTGTCTCATTGATCTAATATTGACAGTGGGGTGTTAAAGTCTCCCGTTTTTATTATGTGAGAGTCTAAGTCTCTTTGTAGGTCTCTAAGGACTTGCTTTATGAATCTGGGTGCTCCTGTATTGGGTATATATATATTTAGGATAGTTACCTCTTTTTGTTGAATTGATCCCTTTACCATTATGTAATGGCCTCCTTTGTCTCTTTTGATCTTTGTTGCTTTAAATTTTGTTTTATGACAGACTAGGATTGCAACCCCTGCTTTTTTTTTTTTTTTTCCAATTTGGTTGATAGCTTTTCTTCATCCCTTTATTTTGAGCCTATGTGTATCTCTGTATGTGAGATGGGTCTCTTGAATACAGCACACTGATGGGTCTTGACTTTATCCAATTTGCCTGTCAGTGTCTTTTAATTGGGGTATTTAGCCTGTTTACATTTAAGGTTAATATTGTTATGTGTAAATTTGATCCTGTCATTATGGTGTTCGCTGGTTATTTTGCCCATTAAATGATGCGGTTTCTTCATAGCGTCTGTGGTCTTTACAATTCCGCCTGTTTTTGCAGTGGCTGGTACTGGTTGTTTCTTTCCGTGTTTAGTGCTTCCTTCAGGAGCTCTTGTAAGGCAGGCCTGGTGGTGACAAAATCTCTCAACATTTGCTTGTCTTTAAAGGATTTTATTTCCCCTTCACTTATGAAGCTTAGTTTGGCTGGATATAAAATTCTGGGTTGAAAATTCTTTTCTTTAAGCATGTTGAATATTGGTTCCCCACTTCTTTTGGCTTGTAGGGTTTCTGCTGAGAGGTCTGCTATTAGTCTGATGGGCTTCCCTTTGTGGATAACCCGACCTTTTTCTCTGACTGCCCTTAACACTCTTTCCTTCATTTCAACCTTGGTGAATCTGACAATTACGTGTCTTGGGGTTGCTCTTCTCAAGGGGTATCTTTTTGGTGTTCTCTGTATTTCCTGAATTTGAATGTTGGCCTGCCTTGCTAGATTGGGGAAGTTCTCCTGGATAATATCCTGAAGAGTGTTTTGCAACTTGCTTCTGTACTCCTCTTCACTTTCGGGTACACCAATCAAACGTAGATTTGGTCTTTTCAAATAGTCCCATATTTCTTGGATGCTTTGTTCATTTCTTTTTACTCTTTTTTCTCTAACTTTGAATTCTCACTTTATTTCATTAATTTGATCTTCAATCACCGATATCCTTTCTTCCACTTGATCAAATTGGCTACTGAAGCTTGTGCACGAATCACATAGTTCTCATGCCATGGTTTTCAGCTCCATCAGGTCATTTAAGGTCTTCTCCATGCTGTTTATTCTAGTTAACCATTCATTTAATCTCTTTTCAAGGTTTTCAGCTTCCTTGTGATGGGTTCAAAATTCCTTCTTTAGCTTGGAGAAATTTGTTATTACCAACCTTCTGAAGCCTACTTCTGTCAGCTCATCAAAGTCATTCTCTGTCCAGCTTTGCTCTGTTGCTGTCAAGGAGCTGTGATCCTTTGGAGGAGAAGAGGTGCTCTGATTTTTAGAATTTTCAGTTTTTCTGCTCTGGTTTCTCCCTATCTTTGTGGTTTTATCTACCTTTGGTCTTTGATGTTGGTGACCTACAGATGGGGTTTTGGTATAGATGAACTTTTTGTTGATGTTGATGTTATTCTTTTCTGTTTGTTAGTTTTCCTTCTGACAGTCAGGTCCCTCAGCTGCAGGTCTGTTGGAGTTTGCTTGAGTTCCACTCCAGACCCTGTTTGCCTGGGTATCACCAGCAGAGACTGCAGTATAGCAAATATCGCAGAACAACAAATATTGTTGCCTGATCCTTCCTGTGGAAGCTTCGTCCCAGAAGGCAGCTGCCTATGTGAGGTATCTGTCAGTCCCTACTTGGAGATGCCTTCTAGTTAGGCTACATGGGGGTCAGGGACCCACTTGAGGAGGCAGTCTGTCCGTTCTCAGAGCTCAAACACTGTGCTGGGAGAACCACTGCTCTTTTCAGAGCTGTCAGGGACATTTGAGTCTGCAGAAGTTGTCTGCTGCCTTTTGTTCAGCTATGTCCTGCCCACAGAGGTGGAGTCTAGAGGCAGTAGGCCTTGTTGAGCTGCAGTGGGCTCTACCCAGTTTGAGCTTCCCGGCCACTTTGTTTACCTACTCAAGCCTCAGCTATGGCAGACGCCCTTCCCCCAGCCAGGCTGCCATCTTGCAGATCAACCTCAGACTGCTGTGCTAGCAGTGAGCAAGGCTCCATGGCTGTGAGAGCCACCAAGCCAGCCACAGCAGAGAATTACCTTGTTTGCCAGTTGCTAAGACCTTGGGAAAAGCACAGCATTTGGGCAGGAGTGTCCTCTTTTTCCAGGTAGTCTGTCATGGCTTTCCTTGGCCAGGAAAGGGAAATACCCCAACCCTTGCACTTCCCTGCACTGCTTCAGCTCGCCCTCTGAGGGCTACACCCACTGTCCAAACATTCCCAGTGAGATGAACCAGGTACCTCAGTTGGAAATGCAGAAATCACCCATCTTCTGCATCATTCACACTGGGAGCTGCAGACCAGAGTTGTTCCTGTTTGGCCATCTTGGAAAGTCCCCTTATTTTCTTTCTCTACTTTTCTTTTCTTTTCTCTTCTTTTCTTTTCTTTTCTCTTCTTTTCTCTTTCTGTTTCTTTTCTTCTTTCTTTCTTTCTCTCTCTCTTTCTTTTTTTCTCCTTCCTTCCTTTTTCCCCACTAGGTTTCTGATGCCATTTTGGCACTTTAAGCCCTGGCTTGCTTGGTTCTAGTAAACAATCAGAGTGCTATCCATCCCAGATAAGGGAGGTTCCAAAGGGGATATCCCAGTAGTGTGGGAGGGCTGGCTAAGGATTCATGCCCAAGGGACCTGGGGAAGAAACTTCCTGCAGTGTGGCGCTGTTGAACAGCCACTCTTATTTGATGTCTCCTTTGGCTGAGTTATAGAACAGTTTTCAGGGCTGGAGAGGGTAGTCCTGCCTCCCTCCTTTGTCTGTGACTGTCCTCAGGGATATTTCTCCCTTCAGGCATTTCTGATGCTTTCTGTAGGTTAAGATTGAGACATGTCTCTTGCTAGGGAACTCAAGATGATGGGGAAGCTTGGTTTCTGCTTCAATCTAACTTTTTCCAGGGTAGAAACTGTGAGTTGGGCAGACTGGAGAGAAGGGTTTTAAAGACATGAAAGTCTGGTTCTTTTCCTATCTGCTTATTTTTATTTATTTATTTATTTATTTTACTTCTTTGTGGCCTCAGAAAGTGTCTCCTTCTTATATTTGAGATTTGGGATATTGCTGGTGATAATCTTGGTGCTGTATATTTGTTTTAGTTTTTCTGGGAGGAGAGTTAAACCAACTTGCTCTATGCTGCCATTTTGGAACCAGAAATTTCTACTTTCCTAACTCTTCTCTGATAATTGCTATTTAAATGTTCCACTTCTTCTGAGGTCAATTTTGGTACTTGTGTTTGTTAGAAATTCATCCATTTCTTCTAGATTTTTACATTATTGCCCCTAGGTTGTATATATTAATTTCTTGAAAGTATTTTAATTTATTTTGTATGTGTGTTTATATTTACTTTCACATTACTAATCTCTTTCACTTTTCCTTAATTCAGCTTGTGAGGATTTATTTATGTTATCAATATTTTCAAAGCACCTGATTTTAGATTTTTCTTTTCCTTTTTGAATTATTTTGTTCTTTAATTTCAAAGTTTATATTAATGAGTTGTGTATTACCAGATTTTTGGTTTCTTTTGCTTTTCTTAATTTAATTTCTTAAATTCTAAATTGCCTTAATTTTAATTTTAGGTAGCAAAGGTATTTAAGGCTATTAATTTTTGCTGGTATGGTTTTTTTGTGACCCAGGAGTTTTGTATGAAATGTTCTTTTTACTGACTTCCACAGAATTTGTAATTTCCTTTTTTATTTCTTTTTCTATCCAAGGATTTTCTAGGATTCTATGTGTGAGTCTATGTGAGTGGTTAAGATTTTTAACTGTCTTTTTGTTATTTCTAATTTTATTGGGATATAATAAAAAAGGCTGGGCACAGTGGCTCATGCCTGTAGTCACAGCACTTTGGGAGACCAAGGTGGGTGGATCACCTGAGGTCAGGAGTTCAAGACCAGCCTGGTCAATATGGCGAAACCCTATCTCTACTAAAAATACAAAAATTAGCTGGGCATGGTGGTGTGTGCTTATAATCCCAGCTACTCGGGAGGCTGAGGCAGGACAATTCCTTGAACCGAGGAGGCAGAGGTTGCAGTGAGCTGATATCGTGCCACTGCACTCCCACCTGGGTGACGAGAGCAAGACTTTGTCTCAAAAAAAAAAAAAAGAATATAATAAAAACATTTTCTATTTTATATGAATCTCTAGATTATAGAATATTCAAAACGTTTCTTTTGGGGAAATAGTGTCAATATTTTGTATGATTTGTTTATGTTGTATTTATATTTTATTATGTAACAAAGTCAAAGCAATTATAGATCATATATATGAAGTCAAGATTGATTTTTTAAAATTTGTATGTGTCCATATTTAATTTAATTTATTAGATATAATATTTTGAATACATTTTCTGAAAATTTTTCTGTATAATTTTATAAATCAAGCCATTCTTATATTTCTTTCCTTTTTTTATTTTGAGATGGAGTATCACTCTTGCCACCAGGTTGGAGTGCAGTGGTGCAATCTCGGCTTACTGCAACCTCCACCTCCTGGGTTCAAGTGATTCTCCTGCCTCAGCCTCCCGAGTAGCTGGGATTATAGGTGCCCAACAGCAAGCCCAGCTAATTTTTTGCATTTTTAGTAGAGACGGGGTTTCACTATGTTGGTCAGGCTGGTCTCGAATTCCTGACCTCAGGCGATCCACCCACCTTGGCATCCCAAAGTGCTGGGATTACAGGCATGAGGCACCGTGCCTGGCCTATTCTTATATTTCTAAAAGCTTTAGCTTTATATGTTTAGCTTATATGTTGTTTTGCACATACAGTTTTTGAAATATTTTCATAAATTGTACAACGTGTTGTTATTCAATTGCACTTTTTTATCTTGTTTAGTATACAATCTTGAATTCTATCTTATTTAATATTAAATATTGCCCATCTTGTTTTTTATTTGTTTGCAATTTGCCTGGTATCCCTCCTTTTATCCCTATAATTTGAATCCGTTGTTACCAATTTATTTTAAGTGTATTTATTCTAAGGGTATAAATGTTGTAGGCTTTCTTTTCGTTTTTTGAAACAGGGTCTCACTTTCTTGCCCAAGTTGGAGTGCAATGAAACTGCATCGTAGCTCGCTGCAGCCTCGAACTCCTGGGCTCCAGTGATCTTCCTGCCTCAGCATCCTGAGTAGCTGGGACTACAGGCATGTGCCCCTGCACCCAGCTAATTATTTTATTTGTGTAGAGATGGGGGTCTTACTGTGTTACTCAGGCTGGTTTTGAACTTCTGGCTTCAAGGAGTGCTGCCACCTCAACCTCCCAAAGTGCTGATTTAAGTGTGAGCCACTATGCCCAGCCTGCTTTTGGTTTTTAACCCTCTCTGACAAGCTGTATCTTTTGATGAGACGATTCAGTTTGTTCACATATTTAATAATTAAATGTTTAATAATGTGCATGCCTGTCTTTTCTGTTTCCTATTGTTTTACATTTGTACTTTATTTTAAATTGCTTTTCCCCCCTTATTTTCAGTGGTTTGGTCAAATTGTTACTCATCTTTTAATGTGTAGGGTCTAACAAAACTGTTACATTTTATTAATGGTTTCTATTTCCTTGTACTCACAATCGAACACGTATTTCTCTATTGTTCTTTGAAACAAGATACCAACTATTTCATGGGGTGAGACACTTCCACAGCTTTCTCCCCTTCCTCCCGGCATAAGATGAGACCACTAGAACACCTTCCTCTTATCCTTCCCTTCATCCCTCCTTCTCTCAGTCCTGAGACGGACGTTTGGAGTGTCTCTAACCTCCCTCCCCTCCCGCTGCCCCTGCTGAAATAGTGTTGCTGAAATGGTTTCGTGCTATTCGTTTTTGGCTATTGTAATAATTTCTCTTGAAATATCGCCCTTCAATTTCCAGATTATTTAAGATTAATATTTCACATTTCCAGAGAATCCATTCTTCTCCATTGAGATTTTTCTCCTGTTACTGAATTATTATCTTTTTGCTATATAGCCCCCCCCCCCTTTTTTTTTTCCTTCTGGAGCCTCAATACTTGAATGTTAGGTTCATGTATCCATTCCCCAACTCTTGTTTTTGTCTTCATCATTTTCATCATCTTATAGTTTTGCTCTACGTGTTAGCATATATTACTTCCACTTGACTCTAATTCAGGTCTCAACAGTAGCCACATTTTTCTTTCCTTCACTTGTTATGTTTTGTAGTTGGGAAATCCACACTTTAGCTTTTGAAAGTCTTTTTAGGCGTGTCCTGCTCTTGATTACCAATAAGTGCTCTGTTTTTCTGTTCAGTCTTAGAGATAAGTATTTGAAAGCAGACACAGCCGCAGATAAAAGAGAAATTAAAATATTTACAAGAGAAGAGTATATGTAACTTCGGCAATAATTTTAAAATCTAGAAGAAGTGGATGATTTTCTAGCAAAAAAAAGTTTCCGCAATTGACTTCAGAAGAAGTGGAACCCTTCAAAAGACCTGTTATGACAGAAGAGAGAGAAAGTAAACTACCTTTGAATCAACGACCAGGGCCCAATGATATCACAGCTGAATTGTATCAGACATTGAAGGATTAAGAGAGCAGCCTTCTGTGACTAGGCGTGCACTTTGTCTGATAGGTCATCCTCACTCTGGACACCTTGAGCATTGTTGCAGGTGGGATCCCGAGGAAGGAGAGTAAGCTGGAGAGTATCCTGCACAGGTGTATCAGGAAGTTCTCTTGGGACCATCCCTGGAGGAAAAGGGAAGAAAGCAGGGTTGAGAAGAGGGAGATAATGGAGTGTGGTGGTTGCCTCCACAAAGCCACACTCGGTGAAGAGCCACCAGGCTGTTAGGACTCTTCAGAGTTGTCCTGAACCGAGTTGAGAGGGCTGGGATTTTATATCCCTGTATCAACGAGGCATTTGATATTGCCTGCCTTGGATATGCCAAGGCAACTCCCAAAGAGACCTGACAATTGAGTGCCGTTGCCAAGAGCCTCTCAGAAGCTGAGGATAGGGGGGAGCCCTTCATTCCTGTAGGGTGACACATTACAGCATCCACTACAGACGGGCTGGTATTTTTCTTCGTTCTCCCCTGAGTTTTTGGCCTGTTACTGCATCTCATAAGAGGCAGCAGTTTCAGAACTGGCGGTGAGCAGTGGAGCAGTCCTCTCACTGCAGCGGCAGTGAGGGTGACCCCGTATGGCACCTGGAGGACATTTTCCTGGCCCCTCCTATTCTGCCAGCTGCTCCAGCAGGGAGGACTCAGTCTACTCATTCAACTCACTCTTGGCCAGGCACATGAGAGCAGGGGCAGAGGAGGGTGGCAGCTCCTTACAAGAGGACCTGCTGCCTTACCATCTTTGCCACGGAGTCTGTAAGAGAAAGTTCTACGTTGGTTTCCTTGGCCACGACTCACCTTATCCCCATGGCCTGATACAGGCCACACACTGGCCCCAGAGACTGATCGACTTGGGAGAGAATCAAATTAACGAGATCTGTTAATGGAGAGGAAGGTAGCCGTAGGCAAGTGGCCTTCTCCTGAGAATCCCTTCCTCCTGCCTTTCTCCTTTCTCACCGTGTCCATGAGACTCATGTAAAGTATGTTTCAGTTGGGTAGCCGAAATCAGCATGCTAACTCAGCAGCCAGTGCAGCCAGTAAGAACTGGGCTGTAGGCAGGAAAGAGACAAACACACTCCACCTGAGGCAAGGAAAAAGTTTAATCAGTCACCACACAGGTTTCTCAATGGAGAGTTCTCAGCCCTGGGCTATGACCCATGGGGAACAGAGGGAGGAACAATGAGCAAACTCCTGCCACCGTCCCTGCACTTCCCCATCAGCCTTTATGTATTTAAGTAAAGCCTTATGTCTTATATATGAGTGTGTGCAGGGAAAATGTTTACTCAGCCTGAGGCTCTGATGCAGATCTCTGTGATCCAGGTCCTTTGAAATTTAAACATATTCATGAGGCTGAAACACAGAGGCTCTTTATTAAAGCAAAGAGACTGTCTAAAAAAATAACTCGCAACACTGCATGTAAGCTTGGGAATAGACGTGTCAATTGAAGTACCGCTACGTGGAGGAGCAAGGAAGAGCTGATGAGTCCCGGAAGGGCTGCTCCATTCCTCACAATGGGGGCAAAAGTTAAATGCCACCAGCTGTCCTGACTGCATATCCCGCCTCAGCCCAAGGGAAGCAGTGGGGAAGGCAGGGCCACGGGTGCACAGGGAGCTGAGTCTGAGTGGGATGTCGGAAGGAGACACATAAAAAGCAGACACACAGCCAAGGACAAACGTTGAAGCGTGCTCTGGGGCGGTAAGAACAGCATCAGGAAAAGCTACCGTTTGGAATGAGCTGAGGTTTGGAAGAAAAAAGCCAAGGACAAGAGAAAATCAGTGCTTTTTTCTCTCTCTCTCTCTCTCTCATTTTGTTTGGAGCCAGGAAAATACAAATGTGGCCACGATTTGGAGCCACTGGGGTTCTCTGCCTTCGGTGACCAGGTGCTCCCCAAGCCCACAGGGCAGACAGGTGTGTAACAGGGCACAGAGGGAAAGCACACCCGCCCAGCCACCCACTCCTCTCCCATCGTTTTCCTCCCGAGGGGTTTTCAAGGCAGCGAGAGAATGAACCCAGCTGTGAGGCGGGTAGATTAGGGAGAGGAAGGAAGCTCCCCGCCGGCAATTCATGTTAGCAGCATCATCAGCATTGACTTCATTCAAGTCCTGGGCTCCCCCAAATTGTACTTCAAATCCAGAAAGAACTCCCTGACATGAGCCCAAAGAATCCACTGTGTGGAATCTCTGAAGACTCAGACAGGACAAGAGGGAGGAGAAGGCTCGCAACCAACAAATGCTGTCTGGATGTTCAGAATCCAAAAGCACAAAACAAAGTCAATTTCCAAATCGAAAACTAAAGGCCATTGACCTTGGCATTAATTCCTGGGAACAAAACTCCAAACGCAGTTGTTAAATGGTCCAGTTGTGCTCGTGTGAGGAGGGAGCAGCTGGCCAGTGAGGTCTCCCGAAGAAGAGCCGTGCCGCATGGACCTGGTTGATGCAGGTGTCTGCCCATCTGCAAAGCTATTCACAGTCTCTCAGTATTGTCCGGTTCATGAGAGGGAAGCATGTGGGCTACACGGCTGCAGGGCGAGGACTCGGGTTGGATTTGACGAGGCAGCCCAGAAGCGTGTTCATGAGGATACCTGAGTCAGCTTGAAGGCTCTCTAGTGGGCTGTCACAAGGCTGGGTTCCGGAAGGCTCTGCTTCACTCGACAGGGAGACAGGCCAGCCCCGTGGTTAGAAGCACAGTTTTTGAACTTGGATGAACTTTCTATACTTAAATCATAGCTCAATCACTTAGCAGGTGTATGATCAAATACACTTAATGTTTCTGAGCCTTAGTTTCCCCATCTGCAAAACGGGAGATAATATCCACTTCCACTTACAAACTTTATACATATACACATAAATTATACACATACACACATACCTATATGTGTGTGAACATGCATGTGTTTGTATACATACATATATATAATATACACCATATGTATGTATGGCATATATTATATATACATGCATGGCATATTTTACATATACATGTATAGCATATTTTATATATGCATTTATATGTATATATAAATGTGTTTATATACACAAATGTGGACAATATACTAAGTAGTATATTATATATACACATATGTGTGTGCATGTATATATATCTATACTTACATAATGCTTAGCACAGGCGTGGAGTGTTGTGGGTATTGAACCAGTGATTGTTGGGTGGTGGTTGTTTATCTGAGGGCACTATCGCCTCTTCCTCGAGGAAGCAGAGGCAGGAGTTTGTGTCTGTGAAGGACAGGGTTGGGGTGGTTCCCAGGGCACAAATGTATGAGAACATCAGGAACTTTTTGAAAGGGGAAAATTTAAGGTTGAAGTAAGCCTAAAAGAAAATAATAAATCTTGAGCAGATTTGCTAAACGAGACTGGATTGAGGGTCTCTGGCCAGAGGGAAATTTAGGAGTTAGTGCAGCAATTATAGCCCTCCCAGAGTTATAGGGAGCACCACCAGAGTTATTAGCCAATGCCCTGTAGCTGGAAGAATAATTCACAAGCCAAGACTGTGTGTCTAAAGAGAAGCCCTGCTCATGACCAGGCAGTTTTTTCTTCCAAATTAAAAAGCAATTTACATCTGTAAATCACAAGCTGCTGAGTTCTCCCCCACACCACTATGCAAATCTTATTCTATAGGCTGACAGATTGAGACTGCGGTTTTAAAAAAAAATCACCGCTCCACACAAGCTTCCAGAGGACACGCTCTATGTGCCCGCGTGCACCCAGTCCATTCACCTGCTGAGCTTCTGCAGCGCGTGAGACAAAGTTCACATGCCCATCTGAATTGCCAGCTCAATACAGAGAGCTCACCAAGTCCCAGAGGTCCGGCTGGATCCCAGGGAAGAAGTAGGTGATATTAAAATGAAACAGAAGAAATTCATAGCTGTTGAGCATCTCTCATGCATAAGGAGCTCTCAAATAGGAATTTTCACAAAAGAGAGCCTCAAACATATTATCCCCATTTTACCAACGAAGCTGCTGAGCATTGGTGAGGTGAGAATTCTTCCAGATTCAAGTGACAGAAGCCCAATTCAATGTAGCTTAAGCAAGAAAGGAGGTTTAGGGAAAGGGGGAGCTTTTGTTTGTTTGTTTGTTTGTTTGTTTGTCCATATTCATACATTTACAGAGCTCATATGTCAAAAACTTTACACAGTGATACCATTAGCCTCTAGCCCACCCCTCTCCTTCTGGACACCTATGTGTCCCACCCTGCTTAGACCCTGGCACACAAAGATTGACCAAAAGCAGTGGCCACCTCAGACTGACACAGTGCTCATCCTGCAGGGGAGAGGCCTGACAAGGTGAGGGTGAGGCACCCGCAGCCCAAGACAGGTCCCAGACCTTGACCCACCCAGCGAGGACAAAGGGGCCTCAGGTCCCCAAACTTAGCTCCCGTTAGGAGCCACCACCCACTACTGCCCCTACCATACCAACTTGCATGGGCAGGACCCTGGCCCAGAAGCGCGGCAGGCTGAGGGCATGGCGGGCTCAGGCCCGAGAGCTGAGGGTGGCAGGTGCAGAGCAGCGCCGGAGAGCGTGCTTCTCGCAGTGCAGCTCATCGCCTACCCAGAAGTGCCTGCACATCTTCAGGTTCACAGAAAGGTGTTGTGTGAACCCTGGGGCTGTGGACCCCAGAGCCTTTGTCCCCACCTTGCTCTCTCCCCACCTCTCCTGGCTGTCTCACTCCCTGCACACTCTCACCCTCCGCCTGGCAGCTCTGACGTTCTTCGATTTATCCAGGTAGGATTACGTGCCCACCCTCTGGGCCCCTCATAGTGGTACCATGGCTGGCAAGCAGTTTTTCAAGGCAGTGCGTAGGGGTGGGGGTGTGGATAATGAGTAGGAGGGGTATTGTTGCAGGAGATGAAAGGAGAGTTAGGCTGACAAAAACCACCATTGTCACCGGTTTTGTTCAAAGAGACCTGACTCTGAAGCAGTAGTGATCAGGTTTGGACACACAGCAGTCTACAGGGAAAACTTTCCTGCTCATATAGCGAAAAATTAGCAAAAACATCCACTGGACAACTGAGATTTGGGTTGAGCTAATTGTGGTGGTTTTTAATGTGTGTTCCAATGTTCATTAATATTGGAATCTGCTGGGGTTGCTTGCTAAAATGCAGATTCACAGGCCCAATGTCAGACCTAGTGAGTCAGACTCTGTAGGGTGAGCCCCGGTAATCTACGTGTTTAACAAGTCTCAGAGGGAGCAGAGGAGGACCTCAACAGTTAGGGTATAAAGTGGCTGAGACACATTTTATCCACGTCTTTCTTGTCACCGTTATATGGAGCAGAGCTCTGTAGCTTTCAAACCAGGATGTCTCGAGGATACCATAGGCCTTTAAGAACATCTGTTCATCTATCCATCTATCCATTCATTCATGCATTCCTTCCACACCTACTCACCATCTACTATACACCAGGCACTGGGCTCGGTGCCATGAGATCAGTGAGACATGACGGCTCCCAGCTTCAAGGAGTCTACAGAGGGCAGGAATTACATGAACTGACTTTTAAATCTTCCCAAAGAGGTGAGGCACATTGATTCACCAAGCAAACTCTCTGTAATTGAGAATGAATGAATGAGTGGAGTTTGTAGGACCGCTAAGCTTTCATTTACTGCCTGTAAAATACAAGCATATGATAAAGAATTTTTAAAAACTAGAAAATTAGGGAGAAGACTGGCACACTATAGAAATATGTATAGGGTGGCTTATCATGGGTTGAGACGATTATTGATCTTGATCGTGTGAGCATTTAGGGCTCATCAGATGCCAGCCAACTTGCTGGACAAGGGCTGGCCAGACGTGGGATCTGTAAAGTGCCTGAGGGCATACCCATCACGGGTCTTACCTTGGGTCTTGGTCTATGTCATCAACAAAACCCATCCATTAGGTGCCTAATTGCCTGTTAAGCATGACATTTCTCCCCCTCCCTGCTTGTTCACTTGCAGCCTACAGCTAATTTTGAGGTAGAAGACAGGGCTTTCCATTTCACGTGTCATTACCCTCTTGTCCAGGAGAAGCCAGGAGCCAGCCAGTCAGGGAGGATCAGGGCCTTTGTGCTTCCACGAGAGCAGAGTGTGAGCCCTCTTGGGGTGGCCCATAGGGTCTTCATGTTTAGCTCTGCACACCGTCCCTGCCCTGTAGCAGACACCGAAATGCTGGCTGAAAGATGCTGCTGGCAGTCTTGATCGCTGACCCCTGACGGGGCAGCGAGCCAGTCTGGCCGTCCAGGCCACCCAGCCTGGAAACAGGCACCCTCACCGTGGATTCTCTGGCCTGCCCAGCACTGCACCCACCCTCCCATCTGTGTGCCTGTCTCCCGGTCCTCCCTGAGTTGCAAGAGTCTGCCAAGTCCTGGGTATGAAGGTTAAAGGACCCACGGCTGTGGGCTCTCCAGGGTTGCTCCTCTTGAGCACCCTGGTTTCCTGCCTGCCATGGGGCCTTTGTCTTTGCATCCCAGCCTTTAAGTCCTCCTCAGAGGAGCTGGTTCTCATTAAACATCCACTAGCTGGTGTCCCACTCTGGCCAGTTCCCTCCCACATACAGACACACCCCCCCAGCCAGTCTGGAAGAGGCTGACTAGCTGCACCCGCATGCAGAGTCTTCTGTCTGTGGCCTGGTGAACAGGCTGCACATCTGCCAGTTGCCAGATGTGGCTGCAGAGTTTCCAGAGAATGAGAAGACAGAGAATCTTCCTCTAGGAGCTTGGAGTCCCTTTCAAGAGACAATGTCTAGGAACAACTAAAGCCATGGGAGAGCTTCATGGTCAGCTGGGACTGCAGGTGGCAGGAGATCCTGGGCAATGAGGGCTTCAAGGGGAGGATGGGGCTAATGGAAGGGAAGGAACAAATCCATAGGCAGCTGTGGTGTGGCTGGAACTTGGAGGAATGGGCGAAGTGAGGAGGGGCATTTGCAGGCTCAGGCATGCCTTGTGACATGTCCCACCCACCACTACATTTTACACTCAGGCTTCTTCTACTTACCTGGTACTGCAAGAGCTGGCTCCCATCCCCAAGCCTTTGCATGCTGGTTTATCCCTGTCCAAATCTCTGTCCCCTCCTGTGATTTCTGCAAAACCCTGTGAGCAGCCTCTTCTCTCCAAAACCCAAAGCCCACAGCCCAGGAGAGTGAATCACACCTTTCTGTCCCACTCCTGCTCCTCATGCCCCCACAACCTGCTGCCTGACTTTCATGGCTTGCTCTTCCCCACTATGCCCTCCCTGGGACTGGCTGCCTCTTTGTTTGGTTGTTTTTTAGAGAGAGAGACAGGGTCTTGCTCTGTCATCCAGGCTGGAATGCATTGTTGGGATCACAGCTCACTGGAACCATAAACCCCTGGGCTCAACTGATCCTCCCTCCCCAGCCTCCTGAGCAGCTGGGACTGCAAGTACATGCCACTTTGCTCAGCTAATTAAAAAACTTTTATCTATTTTCCTTTTGTAGAGTAAGGGTCTTGCTATGTCACATAGGCAGGTCTTGAACTCCTGGCCTCAAGCAATCCTCCTGCCTTGGCCTCCCAAAGCACTGAGGTTGCAGGTGCAAGCCACCACACCTGGGCAAAACTGTGTCTTACCTTACTCATTTCTGACCCCATCCCACCATGAGCCCTGGCATAGAGCAGATGCTCAACAAATGCCACTTGGGTCAAACTGAGCTGCTAGCCAAACCCAGCTCAATGGCATCTCTGCTGTGAGGGCGCTCACTATGTATGGTGTTGGTCTGGTCATCTCTCCTGGTGGCCCTGCGTCTCCACTCCTCCTCCCAGCTCTCCTTAGACCCTGACTGCTGCGAGGTGTAGGAGGAATGAGACACTCTGAGCTTCGGAGTCAGGCCTGGCCCTGATGCTTACAACGTCATGCTTGGGCCACTTGCTTTGACTCCTGGGGCCTCAGGTTCCTCTGAATCAGTTGATCATCATAAGATCTTCACACAGTGGTGATGCTTACATGGCCCAGTGCCTGACACCTTGAAGATTCCCAATAAACATCCATTTCTCTCTCCAATGCTTGGCACCTTTTTCTACCTCCACCCATCCCCTCCCAGCCTGTCTTCCCATCCTTCAATGTCATTCTCCACCCCTAACACCTCTCTTTGGCCGAGATGAGCCTTTCAGGGTCTAGTGAGGCTTCCCCAGACAAGCAAAGCTTCCCCACAGCATCCTTTAGCTTGTACGGTTAAGGTGGGAGAAAGCAACCATGGCAGTGGGAAGCCTGGAGAGTGCAGAGGTGGGACTGGAGGGCCCAGGGAGATGGGCCCTCCAAGAGGAAAATAGAAGCTCATCAAGCACCTCATCTTCTGCTGCTCTAAGGGTGTGTTTGCTGTGGCTGGAGGAAGTGGGTCTGCCCAGCTGCAGACACCCTAGCCCTGTTGAAATGTAACAGAGACCAAGGGAAGGGGAATGTGACAGCAACCACACAGGGACTGGGTCAGATCTTGCTTTGGTCACCTATTCTGCTGTGTGACTTCAGGCAAGCTGGTTTAGCTCTCTGAGCCTCGGATCCCCCAGGTAGAAAATGAAGATGGTGCTGGAACAGGCCTCGTAGAGGGTGATGTGAAGATGAAACAGTGCTAACACCATGCTTAACATGGTTCACAGAACATAAGAAGCACTGAATGAATTATATACATTAGTAAATATGTGCATTTTTGCAGCTTCAACAAGCCCGAAGAACAGAATGATCCTTAGGGTGCATGAAGCCCCAGGAAAACATTTGATTAAAACTGTGTTATGAAATCCACATGGAGTATAATGATTTACTGATGAAGATTTAGAATAATGAGCAGAGAAAAGGAGCTTAAGTGTGTGCTGATTGTCCAGTCAGGGCGGTGAAGATCATTTGGAGTGAATAGGCACTGTGTCTTCCTGGTCAGGTCCAGGAGCTGTCTCCTTGTCAAATCACACACCTGGCTTATTTCATATTTCCTACTGTGAGAAAGAAGTGGCAGCACCATTGTAGCTCACAATGCCACAGCTTTTTGTAACCTGTATGGATTGAAACCATATTAGTCTTCTTACCTCTGCGGTTCCTTCATGCTGTTTACTTAATGCTGGTTACATGCTTCCTCACCCACGGGCTGCCCACGAGTGCTGACTTCGGTGACTCTCTCTGAGTTGTTATTGTGTTGCTGATGACCACATGTGCCAGCCTTGCCCTAATAATGCAAGAACAATAATTCGTCTTCCAGTCATGTTAAATTTACCATTTGGAATTTTGTAGCATAAACATAAAACAGCACATCCTCCACCCACATCTTGTCTTGAACTTGTTAGGCTGTGATCGCTGCATCGCTAGAATGTGGCTGCTGTCATCGTGGCCCACATCCCTGCCTTCCACACACCATCACAAGGGCAAAGGATAGGCAAGGAGATGAGGGGAGCAAGAGGACTGGTTCATTCCCACGTTGGTGTGTCTTAAGATGATCTGAGGGAGCATGATGTCACGAGACCCATCACTGCAAGAGCATGCATCCATTGGACAGGTCCATTGGCATTCTCTCCAAAGCCCTCAGAGATGGGCATGGCCACCCCTGGAGGCTGCCAGACTTGGAATCTGTGGGGGAGATGGGGGCACCGTCCTGGGTCCAGTGACGAAAAGTGCATGGAGTAAAGGATGCCTGTCACCATCCTCACCACTCTTAGATGCCATAGACTTGAGAGAGCATTGTGGTGGAAACATGCACAGTGAGACCAGTACATGGGCACACAAAGGTGGTTTGCACCCAAGGGTCCGAAGGAGATAGTGGGTAGCTCAGAGCCCTAAATTCCTCCCCTGTCCATCTTGCGTAAGGCTTATCCCCAGTCAGCAAGTCAGCACCATTCTGGAGGCCCATGTTCTTGCCATCCAGAGAAAGAAATACTATCCTGGTCAGTAGTCACAATCCACTCGGCAGACCAGCCTTCTGGAAACATGGGCTATCTTGGGACAACCCTCCAGGCATGCGTCCTGGGGCTCCTTCAGTTGTCTTATAGCTCTTATGTGCAGGTAAGAGGGCGTCCAAGCACCTGGAAGGGGAGAAATATGGACAGAGGCCTTTCTGGTTCAGGTCTGGGTGGCTGGAGATGTCCAGCATAGATGGCTCTGCCAGCCCTGGAGATTTTCAGGTACTTAAATCCTTAAGTTCCTTAAGAGGGACCTTAAGGAAATGTCGGTGGGGGTGATTCTAGAATCTCAGAGGTACACAGGACCTGGCCTGGGCCTGGGATGGCCTGCCTGAACAGAACTCTTAGCCCTCGCTGGGCCCAGGTACCCAAGGGGAACTCAGAACATTTCAAGGAAAGTACTCCAAAGTGGGGACACCTGAGGCACAGGGCCAGGGCAGGGCCTCCATGCCTGGGCCTTAGCGAATACTTCCAAAGAAAATGCTGAATGAGATTTTTAATCTAAGGTTAATGAAAAACCAAATTGTTTAGGAATTTCTCGGCCCTGTCCAGCATTCAGCCTCATTGCTGTGGGCCTGCTGGGCTGAAGCTGGGAAAAGGGGCTCAACTCGGACGGTGGTGGCCCAGCTCTCCCAGGGAGGTCATTACTTGCACAGAATAACTCAACAGGCTGGCATTTCTCCCTGGGCCTTGCCTTCCTGAGCGAGGGCAGGGGTTCCCAACCTGGTGGAACATTGGTATTAATTGGGGATGTTCCCAAAGTCACACCAGATCAGTTTAATCAGGCTCTTTGGTGACTTCTGTGCTCAGAGAATGGATAAATAGAGGGAATGAGAACAGCAAGGGTTAGGGGTCAGCAGGTCTGAGTCCAAATCTAATTCCTTCCCTTATAAGCTGTGTGACCTTGAACAAGTTAACTAACTGCTCTGAGCCCCAGTTTCCTCCTCTGTGAATGGCATGCTTATGCCTCATAGGACTGTCATGAGTACAGTGATGAAAGCTTGACTTGTAGGTCAAGCAGAGATGCTTCTGTTTTTTACTGGCTGGATGATCCTAGGCAAGGTACCTAACCTCTCTGAACCTTCATCTCTTCAGTCTTTAAGTGGGTATAATAGTACTACCTCCCAGGACTGTGAAGACAGAATAGGATGAAGTGTTTATTTTATTTTTTTATTTTATTTATTTATTTTTGAGATGGAGTCTTGCTCTGTCATCCTGGCTAGAGCGTAGTGGCACGATGTTGGCTCACTGCAACATCTGCCTCCCTGGGTTTAAGCAATTCTCCTGCCTCAGCCTCCCAAGTGACTGGGTTTACAGGAGCATGCCACCACACCCAGCTAATTTTTGTATTTTTAGTGGAGATGGGGTTTCACCATGTTGGCCAGGCTGGTCTCAAACTCCTGACCTCAAGTCATCTACCCGCCTTGGCCTCCCGAAGTGCTGGGATTACAGGCGTGAGCCACCGTGCCTCGTATTTAAAATGCTTTAAATTTTAACACGGTACCTGCACTTTATAAGGAGTTTTTACAATGTTTAAAAATAAAGACTGTTCACTTGCCTGTACGGAGTAGAGGATCCAAATCCCCCATCCAGCTTTTAGCTGTCTCCAGTGTCACTCTCCGGCTCTCCCGGCCTGACAACACACACCTCATCAATCCTTCTCTCCCCTAAATGCTCCAGTCATATTAATCTTCCTTGTTCTTTCTTATCTCGGAGCCTTTGCTCCTGTCAGGTGCGACTGAATGATCGCCCCTCTCCTCTCTGCCAAACTAGGATGAGCACCTCATTCACACTTTTGTCAAATTAAAATTTTCTCCATGGTGAAAAAATACCATGAACGAAGCAAAGAGACAAACCAAGGGAATATATTTACATGTTCATATCCACGCAACATGAAGGGCTCTTACAAATTAGTGAAAAAGAGCAATAACTCAATTTTTAAAAAAGAGAGAACGAACGCGTTTAGGCAGTTTACAAATGGGGAAGTACAAATGATCACTAAGCACGTGAAAAGAAGTTCAGACTCACTCGTCATTAAAAACGCACATCAACACAATGAGATGCAATTTTTCACAAATATATTGGCAAAACAATGATGATGATATACAGTGCGGGCCACAGCATGGGGAGGAAGGAACAGTCGTGTACTGCTAATGGGAATGTAAATCAGTGCAGCCTCCTTGGATGAGAATCTGGCAATATTTGCCAATATTTTTTAAATATTTGCCAATATTTAAATGTGTCTCCCTTTCAGAGGGCAGTGCCGCTGGCAGGAGCTATTTTATAATTGTAATACACACATGCACCGCTAGTCACTCAACAAATCTGTAGCACTGGTGGTGACATTGGGAATGCAACGTGCAGGCACCAAACCACCTCTGTATTAGTTCCTTGTTGCAGTGGTAACAAATTGCTACAAACAGAGTGACTTCACACAGATGTATTATTTACAGTTCTAGAGGTCAGCGGTCTACTGTGAAGGTGTCAGTAGTGCTGCTTTCCCTCTGGAGGCTATTGGGAAAAATGTTTCCTTCTGCTTCCAGCTTTAGAGGCTGCCAGCACTCCTGGGTCCGTTCGTGGCTCCCTCACTCTTGCTCTGACTTTGACTCTCCTGCATTCCTCTTCCTCGGACCCTGGGATTTGCTATTGGGCCCACCCAGATAACACAGGATCATCTTCCCTCCTCAAAATCTTTAATTGAATCACATTTCCAAACTCCCCTTTGCCACGTAAGGTAACCCGTTCACTGGTCAGGGGACTAGGATACGGGCATCTTTGGGGATCCGTTATTCTGCCTGCCACACTGTCTCACGGAGTCAATATTCTAGGGATAGTGATACACAAAGATATTCATGGCAGCATGATTTGTAACCTCAAAGAACTTGAGAAGCCTAACTGTTCTTTAATAGTCAACTAGTTAAACTGGTTCCAATACAGCCATTCGGTGGAATAGCAGGCTGCCGAGGATCTGAACATGGTATCGAGGTTGTGGTCATAGGGATCCATCTCCCAGATACTCTGCTAAGTGAAAAGTGCCATGCAGAGCAGGATGAGTACTAAGTTGACACTCGTGGAAAGATAAGCACACATGCTTTTTATGTATAGAATATATTTGGAATGATACACAATAAACTGTTAACAGAGACCAGGAATGAGAACGAGGGGTTTCAGTCAGGGTGAGACTTACTTTTCACGATATAATCCGTTGTGTGGGTTGAAGGCATTTATGGGGCATCTGGAGGGTGGCAGAGCTGTGGCAGTGGGCAAAATGGCCCAGGCAGCAAGGTGACACCCAGGAGGGACAGAGCAGCAGCAGTAATGCTGGAGGGGCACTTGGCTCAAGGCTGCACGCACACATATAGCACCCTGCTCAGATGACCCCAATAGAAATAGCAACGTCTTTGAAACATGTGTTCATTCAAGCTTTACTTAAGAATGAGAAAACACACACTTTGCTGCTTTTTTTTCCTCCTCTTCTCCCTCCTCTTTCTTCCTCATCTGCTTTGTGGGGCTCTTTGGGAGGAAGCGGATGAAGTTGGGTGGTAACCACCCCCAACCACCCCTTGGTGTCATCCCTGCTAGGGAACATGTGGACAGAGAAGAAAGACGAGGGTGCTGTCAACTTTTAAGGGGCAAGCTGTGAAAAAGGAGGCAGGGAGGAAGGCTCAGGGAGAGGCTGGGAGACAAGTGGCTTGAGACTCCAAGAGAGGTTGAGAAAATCATGAGCAGAAAATGTTTCAAAAAATATACAATGCATTTGGTATTTTAAAAACAGTTTTTTAAATGGGGCAAAGCAAGGGTGAACACTGTCAAATATTTCCTGTATCCATCTATTTATTCCTATCTATCTATCATCTATCTATCTATCTATCTATCTATCTATCTATCTATCTATCTATC
>NC_045444.1:1087632-1097191 GCF_002776525.5 Piliocolobus tephrosceles | reverse complement strand
ATCTATCTATCTATCTATCTATCTATCTATCTATCTATCTATCTATCTACCTATCTAAGCTGTAAATCTATCATCTATCTTATCAGTAAATACCTTAAGGCACACCTGCCAAACACAAGGCATTGTGTTAGAATCTGCAGGCAATGTTATAAGCAGCTTATACTTTATTTGGGTGAAAAGTAAAACGACCTATAAAATACTTAAATAACAGCTTAACCCCGAAACCACAAAGGAAAAGACTGATAAATTTGACTACACAAAAATTTAAAAGCTTTAGTACAGAGACGAGGGAAAAGCTTCAGGATAAACTGTAAAGGTATTTGAAATGCATATGACAGACAAAAGACTAATTTCCTTAATTTACGTTGAGAGAATCATTGAAAAAAAGACTCTAGATGAGCAGATGTGAACAGGAAGTTCTTAAACATGAAAGCTGGGAGGGAAATATTCTCATCCCAACTCATAATTAAAGAAATGTAATTCAAAACAACAATGAACCTTCGTTAGTCACATCTCAGACTGGCAAATATTAAAATGCAAATTATCACCCGGCGCTGTCAAAGGTGTGGGGAAATCGGCACCCTCTTATTGCTGGTGGGAGTCAATGGGCACAACGTTTTTGGAAGACAATTTAAGAATATGTCAGCATTTCAATTGCATATACTATTTAATCCAGCAATTCCGCTACAGCTGCCTCTGCAGAGATTCACCAAGAGGCCCTGGGCAGGGGCTCCCAGCAGCACTGTTTGCAATAGCCCTGACTGCAAACAACTTACCCCCATCCACTGAGGACCAGGCGAGTGAGTTATGCAGTGTCTCTACTGTGGAATATGCTGTGGCCATAAGGAAGGAAAAAAATTGGCTTGGCAGAGAACAGTACGCTCAGCGTCATGCCATTTGTGTTAATACAAACCCTATACGCTGTATACAGATTATAGTAAATTATTTTGGGGGAGGATACATGTGAAACTAATAACCTTTCCTGGCTTGACACGCTGTGCGCTGTGTGAATGGTTGTTCCATCAAGTGAGATAAGAAATGTAGGAGCAGATTCCTAAGAAAAAACGTGTAAAAAAAAAAAAAAAAAAAAAAAAAAAGACGTGCCCCTTTGGTGTAAACCATGAGTATGACTTTTGACTGTGGAGTTTGAAGTATGTGTGGGAGGAGAACTGAGTGGGGATGGGTGTAGAAAGGAAGGCTAAGGCTGGTGTTGTGTATTTTATGTTTTCAAGAACTGTTTTGGGAGGGGAACAACACACACTGGGGAATAGTGGGAGGTGCGGTGTGGGGAGGGAGAGCACTGGGAGAAATAGCTAATGCCTGCTGAGCTGAATACCTAGGTGATGGGCTGATAGGTGTGGCAAACCATCACAGCACACGTTTACCTGTGTAACAGACCTGTACATCCCGCACATGTACCCTGGAACTTAAAAGTAAAAATTAATTTAAAAAAATAAACAAAACAAACAAATTTTTAAACTGTTTGAACTTTTTTATCAGCTAAATATGTTGCTATTTTATCAAGCATTTAAAAAAAAATTACGTACTAGGACAACAATTGAGTAGCTGGCCCACACAGGAGAAACGTCATTGAATTGCTCAGCGAACAGGGGCCAGGACGGGGAGTCTCTCTGACAACCCCTCTGACCACATCGTTTCTCTATTTTGTGAAGTCCTTTTGTCACTGCATCTTGTTCACTGAGGCCCTTAGGAAGATCTCCTGCAAAGTGTCTGAGATGTTCCCTACCACCAACCCCCTTCATCTGGCCCAAGACACTCCCATAGCAGAAGTTTGTTCTGAGTAATTTCCATTTCACCGTGATCTCAAAACATCAAAGAATTGTGCCACCCAAAGATAGAATCATTCGCTGATTTGAACAACTCGTGTGTGTGTGTGTGTGTGTGTGTGTTCCAAGGAGAGTGGCACAGCTTCTTGAGTGAATAAAGCCCCGAATTGGGAGCCAGGAGATCTGAATTCTAATCCAGATCAGCAGTCAACCAGCTGTGGCCTGGGGCCAGTCTTATTGCCACCGTAGGCCTCCATTGTCTCTAAATGAAGGACTTCAACTAAAGTCATTATGTTATTTATTTATCTATTTATTTATTTATTTATTTTGAGACTGAGTCTCACTCTATGGCCCAGGCTGGAGTGCAGTGGTGTGATCTCAGCTCACTGCAACCTCCTCCTCCTGAGTTCAAGCGATTATCCTGCCTCAGCCTTCCAAGTAGCTGGGATTACAGGCGTGTGCCACCATGTCCGGCTAATTTTTGTATTTTTAGTAGAGACGGGGTTTCACCATGTTGGCCAGGCTGGCCTCGAACTCCTGACCTCAGGTGATCCACCCGCCTTGGCCTCCCAAAGTGCTGGGATTACAGGCGTGAGCCACCACACCTGGCAGTCATGCCATTTAATAATCCTCCCACAGTAGCATTCTGATTTTTTTACATTTTGTCCTAGGCCTTGGCTCAAGCCTTGGTTATGTATTCTTCCATTCCTCTACTTTGCTATAGCGGCTCCCGTAGAGTGGAGCCTACAGGGGGCTGGAGCACACGGCACTGTAGGATGGAGAGTTTGGGCCTTGGAGTCAGATAACCCTGGATTTGAACCTCTTTTCCTCTCCTCACCAACAGTGTGGGCTGGAACAAGCCGCTTATCCCTTCTGAGGGTGGTTTCTGTCACTATAAATTGCCTTCTGAGTGGCGGCACAGATTAAATATGCTTCCTCTCAGGGACGTGGTAGATAGTAGATGCTCAATAAAAAAATTCGTATGTTTGCACCAGAAAGTATGACAGGAGAGCACAGAGCGCCCTGCTTCCTCCCCTTCTTCAAGTCTTCTCAAATGCCCTTCCTCTAGGCATTTATGTCACCATCCTGTGACTGTGTGTGTGATGTGTGTGTCATGCCCTGCTGGAATTGCCTGATGTCCACTAGACTGTGAAGTCCTGAGGGGCCTGGATCTGGACTTTCATCCCTGGATCCCCAGTACCTGGCACAAATAAGCTGCTCAATACACTTTTCTTAAGTAAGTGCATCCCTGTGGTTTCTTGCCACAGGTAGGCCTGAGGAGCCTGCAGGCTTTACAGGGTAATTTTCCCTCTGGTCTGCCTATGCCCCCGCTCAGTAAGTTAACCCTCTATGGATGCGAGAGAAGAGGGCTCTCTGGGCACACTGATGTAAGCAGTGACACCTTGGTCTCCTTGCCCCATGGGGATTTGGCCTTAGGCTGCCAGCTTCTGCAAGAGTCAAGTCCATTCATCCAGGAGATAGAGTGCCATTGGGTGCAGAGCTGGGAGCATCTGTAAATGCAGCCCACCCGGGGAGGAGGCTGATTTTTAATTGCAGCCTCTTTTATCAATGGCAGCAGGGGCCACAATCAGCATCACAGAGTCGCCTTTATTGTCTCTGAGAACTTCCCACACTTGGGGTGCCATGGGAGGGCCTCAGCAGGCCCAGGTAGCCCCAAAGGGTCCCTGCTGCCCATGCCAATTGGACAGCTCTTCTCAGGCCCCACAGGGAAACCCAAATCTATCCCTCCCTGACCTGCCTGTCTCCCACATTCTCTGTTTTGGTGACATTCCTGGGCGCCGCAGCTGGGAACCTGGAATCAGCTAGGACCGTGCCCGCTGTTCTGTGCATTGCAGGCCCTCCCATCCCATGCCCCTTGGCCTGTCCCCGCCCCATGCTGTCATGGCTGGGCTGCTGGGCTGGCCTCCTCCCTGGTCGTGTCCTCTGAATGTCCAGCCCCATACTGGCTTATGCAGCTCCCTCCTCCTGCAGTGTCTGCTTCTCCCCTTGTTGCCTTGTATTCATTTTCCAACTCAGGTGGGGCTCCCAGGGGAAGGCTCTCTGCCCTTCACCAGCCCAGGCGGGTTCCCATCCTCCTCTGTGTCCCTGCACCTCATATTAGATCATCTAGTTGTCTGTTGATGGTTCTGTCCCCACAGTGGGCTGAGCACCTTGAGGGTCTGGGTGGCCCAGGTCACATGCCCAGCACCTGCTGCAGGCCTGGCACTTAGAATGAGCCCAGGTAAGTTTGTTGAAACATAATTAAACCAGAAACACTCTCCAGGAAAAGAGCTGGAGGAGGAGGCAGCTTCCAGCAGGGGGAAGGGGGCTATCAAATGCCAGAGGGCATGAGACAGCAGGTGGTCACTGAGACCATGGGTGAGTGCCCGCTGGAGTGGGCCTGTGCTGCCCTGCCACCCAGGCAGGCCTGTGGCCGGGGCCACTCTTCAGGGTCTCTGGGCCTCTGGTATCCAGCAACCTTACTTCCCAGATAGCACAGCCCAAAGATGGGTTGTATAAAGGCCTCTTCTTGGCCCTCTTCTCTTCTCACTAACCAGCCCTGATCCAGGAGCCTTCCATGCACGAACTGTAGGAGATGGTGGTGGAGTTTAAATGACCCAGTCCCACTCTTCCTAGTCCAAAGGAGGAAACGGGACCTGGAGGAGAAAGACTTGGCTTGACGCCATAACCCACTATTTGGCAGACAAGGGACTAGAACTCAGGCTCCTTGACTACTTTGATGCTTTCCCACCACAGAACTCCTAGTCTTCCCAGGCTCTTCAGAAGTCCCTCCCGCAAACCTGCTGGAGTAGCCACCTCCTCCTGCCCAAATTCTTCACCCCGTGGGGGTTGGCATGGGAAGAGGGTGGGTGGCAGGTATAGGGGAAGACATGGCCTTCTGGGTCAACCTTAGGTTTGGACCACCAATTCTGTTGCTTACCGGTTTGCTGTGTGACCCTGGACAAATAACCTAACCTCTCTGAGCTGGTTTTCTTCTTAGTAACACGGGCACTATAGCGTGTCATGGGATTGTTCTGGGGAATTAATGTCTATAAAGAACCCCACAGAGTACCAGTTCACAGTCGGGGGAGTTTCCCAGCGTCCTAAGGGTGCTGGCCCCCTGCACGTAGCTTTTTGAATGCCATCTGTCCAGGGTCAGCGGTGGATTTGTTATCACTAGGGGGGCGGAAGGAGAGGGCGAGGAGGGAGTTTGGCGGGGCCTGGGGCCGGTACAGCTGAAGAGGGGAGTATTTCTTCCGAGGTGGGAGGGCTGGGTCCAGGAGGCGCCCGCCGGCCGCAGGAGCCTTAGCGGGGAGCCGCAGCCTCTCCCGGTCCCAGCGCCGCCCGCCAGCGCGGAGACGGGTCGGCTCCTGGAGGGTTGAGCACGGCCTGCAGCGCCCCCGCGTGCCGGGAGAGAGAAAGCAACGTCCTACAGCGCGGCCGGCAGCCACCGGACTAAGCCCCCTCTTCTACTCTGCAGGGACAGGTGCGGGGCAGCCCAGGTCACATTTGTGGAGTCCAGCGACCTGAAACTCACTCTTCCCCAGGCTGTTGCCCAGTCTCCAGCCCTGCCACTACCTGCAACAGCCAGTCATCCGCCCAGGGTTTGCCAAGTTCCTCCGGGGCCAAGCACCCGTGTGTACCAAGCAGCTTCTGTGTGCCATGGAACACCTACTACTTTCGTCCCAAGTCCCTCCAAGGTGTGGAGATGTAGAGAAAAGCTCTCATCAGCTGATCCAAGCACTGCAATCAGAAAATCCAGGAAAATAGTGTTCTAACATGCATTTGAACAAACCTGCAAATTTCGCGTTTTATCTTTAATGTTATTTTGAGGAGATAAAATAGAGCAATTTTGGCCGTGTTCATTAAGGTTATACTATATGGAGTTAGGGAACGGGGTGCAGGAAGGAATCCCAATCTGGCCCTGGGCCTGGTAGAAGTCCACATCAGAGGCCCTGCTGGCCCTCACCTTCCTGGGCCACTCTAGCTCATCACTGTGCTGAAATCACACTTCCTAGTGGTTTTCTGTGGACCCTGGCCTTGGCGCAGGAACTTGGTTTCTGATCTTCCTATCAGCAGTGTTCAGCACAGTGCCTCATGGATAGCAGGCATGTGTCAATATCTGCTAAGTTGTGGTGGAGAATTCAAGCGTGAGATGATGAGGTTGGGGACACTGTTGTAACAGGTTCAAAGGAAAACAGAGGGGCGGCACAGGATGAAGCAGTGAAGAACCCTTGGGTTAGGACATTAAACTATCAGCAGCCATCAATGTATTAGAGCTCCCAAATTTGCCATTCTTGGGAAATGGGACTTAACCAGGAGGCTACCCATGGCAAGACTTGGTGCCTAGCTGAGTAGAAAGGAGAGGGAGCAGATGAAGGTCTTCTGCGGGATGAGTGGAGGACCACTCATCTCTACACACACCTGGGTTCAAATCCTGCCTTGGCCTCCTACCAGCTGTATAACTGTGAACACAGCTCCTCATCTGTAAATGGTCCTCGCAGTATCTACCTTGCAGGTTGCTCTACAGATTACATGAGAGAGCGTGTGCCTGGCACAGGGTGAGCCCTCAAACGATGGCCTCCTGACGATCCCTGACACTTCCAGGAAAGGCAGCAGCACACCCTCCCCAGTCTAGAGTTGGATCCTTCTCCCTTGACAACCTGCCAGCCCCTGTTCCTCCCCATCCGCTCAGTTACTGACCTTGGCTCATGCCCTCTAAGAAAATAGAAGCAATTTTCAGACGAGAACTCCTTCATCCCTCATCTTCCCACCACCAGATGCACCGGTGACTGCATCTTTATTCATCGTTTTGTCTTCCTTGCTGCTGTACTGGAAAAACTATTCCTGTTCCCACCGATTGCTCAGGATCCTTTGCCCTCTCATCCTCATAACAACTCTGCTCCTGAAATTATGCCCTGTCTCTTGAATTATTGATTTCTCCCTCTCTATTGGGTCATTCTCATCGGCATACAAACAGGACGTATTATATTTTGCTCTAAAACGTCAAGTTCTCTCCTGCACCCCGTCTCTCTCTCCCCCATCTTCAGCCTCATTTCTCTTCTCAGCCTGCCCAGCATCCGTGTTCTCTGGACACTGTACCTTCTGTCCTGGAACGGGCCCGCCCACCAGTGACACACAGCAGACCCATGGTGCCAAGACTGAAAGTCCGAGCTCAGGAGGAGGAGAAAGTTTCTGGGTTCTTTGATGATGCGTACTGCACTTTTATTGTTTGCTTTAACTGGCAATATTTTTTTTTTTCTGTTTATAAGCTTACACTCATGGTAGACAACCCCCAAGCCATGGAAAAGTATAAAAAATAAAATTAAAATCAATCATAATCTTTTTACCAAAGGGAAATATTTTGGTGTGTTTTCTTCCATTTCTTTGTAACTTTCCCCTCAGCGTGTACATTTTTTAAACAATTCATTTATTAAATATGTATATATTCACTGTGTGCCATGCACTGTGCTCAACAGTGGGGTTGCAGCGAGGTAGATATGCCCCTGCCTCAGAGCAGAGAGAGACAGCAAGCAGTTCCAGACCTTGCTGAGTACCATGATGTTAGCAGAATCCAGGTGTCTGAGCCTCAGGACAAAAAGGGTGGAGGGAGAGATGAATGACCACAGGCGCTCTGAGTTCTTAGACTAAAGCTGACCTCAGGCTGGAGAGTAGATTCCGGATAGGTGGAAAGTGGTGATCTGAAAGCTGAGAGGTCATCGGGGCCAGATGACTGAGGACATCCTACACTATGGCTGGGAGTGGGGACTTCCTTGTAATGGCAGCAGGTGGTCTTGGAAGGGTTTTAAACAAGGGAAGTGACTAGATCTGAGGTCCTTCTGGCTGTTTTGGTCTAATGGATAGAAGGGAGTGTGATTGAAGGGAGAGAGACCAGTTCAGAGGCTATTGCAGTCTTCTAGGCCACGAATGGTGTGGCCTGGGCATGGAAGGGGTAGGGGTGGAGAGGCCAGGGGTTGGGGATAAGAGGACAGACCCAAGAAGCATCGAGGGAGACTCACAGGTCTTTGGTGCTGGATTGAATCTGTAGTGGAGACGGTGAGGCAGAAGGAGGAAACTGTTCTTATTTCATTGTAGTCCTTCTGTACATATTGTTTTGCAACTTTTTCCATAAATATATCATGAATGCTTCCCCATATTCCTAAGCATCCTCTGTAATATGGTTTATAATAGTTATGAGTCTGTAATTACATTTAATGTACTATCATTTAGTTAACCAAACCTCTACTGTTGGTCATTGGCTATGTCTAATTCTTCTCTAGAAAAGAAGCAGATCTTAGCTCATACATATAGTCAAATAAAGTGAAATACCTTGGAAAACCCCTTAAGTCATCCATAAAGTACAGTATTCATTGTTTCATATACACACCACATATACTAATGTATATGTGTAAAGACATAATGTGTAGCCTATAATAAAGAAGATACATATGAAATAGCACTTTAGACTACTGTTTAAATGGCCACTTTCTTTACATGTTTCTGAACACAGGTGGTAGAATTTACATAAGTTAAGGACACATTTGTGTGACTCCACAGTGCTCTTCACAATACTCCAAAGAGCTCACATGTACTTCTGTGGGTTGGCAGATTGTCTCATTAGCCTGGTTCTGCACCTCTCCTGTCCACGCCCTTTTCTATATGGCTTTACCATCCTTTCACTCTAGGTAGAGTGAACTTCCTTGCTCTGACTTTGGGCTTGACCATGTGACTTGCTTTGACCAGTGAAATGTGCCACTTCTGAGCCCACACCTTAGGAGAGATCAACGTCTTCCTGCTTTGCCTTTGTATCCACTGCTTTCACCAGAAGAGCTCCAGAGAGAAGACTGATGCAGCAGACCTAAGCCTGAGCCACAGCAAGGAGCCAAGTCCAGCTGGTCCTGTGGCCTGAGGCAGAGCTGCTTAGATAGCCAATCTCCAGCTGACCCAAAGATGTGTGGGGCAGTATAAATCATTGTTGTAGCCTACCGTCTAAGTGTGATTTGTTACACAGCAATAGCTGACCAATACAGTGGGCATTTTGATTAGTTTTTTTGTTTGTTTCAAAAAATCTTGGGTTGGGGAAAGGATTCCCTATTTAATAAATGGTGCTGGGAAAACTGGGTAGCCATAAGTAGAAAGCTGAAACTGGATCCCTTCCTTACACCTTATACAAAAATTCATTCAAGATGGATTAAAGACTTAAATATTAGACCTAAAACCATGAAAACCCTAGAAGAAAACCTAGGCAATACCATTCAGGACATAGGCATGGGTAGGGACTTCATGTCTAAAACACCAAAAGCAATGACAGCAAAAGCCAAAATTGACAAATGGGACCTAATTAAACTAAAGAGCTTCTGCACAGCAAAAGAAACTACCATCAGAGTGAACAGGCAACCTACAGAATGGGAGAAAATTTTTGCAATCTACTCATCTGACAAAGGGCTAATATCCAGACTCTACAAATAACTCAAACAAATTTACAAGGAAAAAACAACCCCATCAAAAAGTGGGCAAAGGATATGAAGAGACACTTCTCAAAAGAAGACATTTATACAGCCAACAGACACATGAAAAAATGCTCATCATCACTTACCATCAGAGAAATGCATATCAAAATCACAATGAGATGCCATCTCACACCAATTAGAATGGCAATCATTAAAAAGTCAGGACTCAACAGGTGCTGGAGAGGATGTGGAGAAATAGGAACACTTTTACACTGTTGGTGGGACTGTAAACTAGTTCAACCATTGTGGAAAACAGTGTGG